>NW_027526445.1:58210760-58304665 GCF_048455015.1 Haemaphysalis longicornis
GTGTGCTGCAGAAATTAAGTTTAGCATATCGAAAGACACCAAACGCCATACGAAAATTATGTTTTTACATTTATGGTCCGACAGGCGGCTTTGATGAAATCTAAAAGAGGAAGAAGTGGAGAAGCGTACCGGTACTCCGTAGTTGGTACCGTGTAAAGTTTAAACAGCGTCATGGATGTTTCTGCCACCCTAGACACGGAGCAAATCTGCATACTATTGCCCTTATAGCTACGTTACGTATTGCACCTATTATAACAGAACACCGGGTTTTTTTTCTTTGAGTCACGTGTACCTTTTTCCTGCTGTTGTTGCGTTTTGGACTTATTTACTTTCTTTTGGGAATATTACTATTTTGCCATGTTCCCCCCTTAACAGATTGGCACTGACAGATTGGCACTGCTTGTAAAAAAAACTTAGTTTACTTGTGGGAAAAAAGTAAGTTTATTTTATAGCTTCACCAATGCGGGCAACCTGTTTTTCTGTGCTTTCACCAATGATCCCTTGTACCACATTTTGTTAAACATGTTAGCAAATATTGCAAGAGTTTCATTGATATTTTCGGTATCCTAAATGTATATCGATTGAAAAATAACATTAAGAAATATTCCTAGGTCTCAAAAAGATCACCCCGGACTGGGGAAGTTGCCCAAGATACAGCCAACGTCAAATTGACATGGGGGCGGGCTATTACTGAGCAAAACCACGATGCGGGGCCTACAGTCTTTTATTGCGAGAAGACTCAAAGAGCTCTGGTTGGTTTAAGAAATATGAATATGAAAAATAGTAGGCTAGCGCTCACTCACGCCCAAGACTTGAATGGCAAAGCTGTAGGTGAAACCCGAGGCACACAAAGTTCAGTTTTATCTTGCACTTTAACCGTCCACGCAACCTAAAGCGCAGCCTCATCCAAACTAACTGCGGCCAGCCAATGTCTAGAACTGTGCAGGCACTGCGCACGAGGGCTCTTTTACGACGCTGAGTGCTTGCGCACGACCACAACAGTACGAATGAACTGAGCCAGTGTTGTGCCTTTACAGAGCAGGTGTTGTGCTTTTACAGAGAAATGCTTCTCTCAAGTGATGCACCAGCCGCTATTCTTATTGCTTTCCTTGTTTAGCTTGTGTTACGAAAGCTAGGCGCATGCTACGTGATAGAATTCCGCAGAGGGAGTTCTCTGCAACCTGAGATACACGGCCTGTAATAACAGCTTCGTGGTAAAAATACCCAAATTTCCAACATCTTGCACGAATACACCAGTCCCGTATAGCATCGTCCAGTTTTAGATATGAGGATATTGCTAAGCACCAGTGGCAGCTTGCGACAAACTTTTTCACAAATTGTTGCGTTTCAAATACCATTTTTACTCCTCTCAATACATGATCTGATAGTTTTCTCTATTCTTTCTCGGCAATCAGTGAGCTCTTAAGAACATCCAGCTGCAACTTAATACATAGATGGTCGAATTGGATCGTACCTGGTCTGCGGTACAGTACTGAGAAAGATATCAATATTCAAGCGATTGTCGCAATCATGGCTTCATGCCTCCTTCACCCAGGCGCATGCCTTCTTTCCAACATTTTTTGTGTCTACGCAACCATGCACCCTTGTCCTCAATAAACACAATAAGAGAATGTCTTTGGGAGGCATTGGTTGTATTTTGAGAGCAAATCTGCATAGATGCGTAAACAGCAATAACTTCATGGAAAGAGGGCTTGGACGAGCATCGGACACATAATAAAAAGCTGCTATATCTCTTACTGAAATGTGCTATTATCGCTGTATTAATTGAACCAGTAGCTCAAAGTTTTGCGTGGACTCCATAGCTGTTTTGTTGCAAATATAAAGAAATTTAAACCTGTGCGACATCTGGAAGATATCTTTAAAAATTGTAGCTGCTATAGTTATAATTGCCAATCGATTTCGAGATAGCATGACTTTGAAGCTTAACCCAAAAAACCTGCTCTGCTAGATTACGTGAAGTAATCTTCGCCAACCACGCAAGCCACTTGGCTCGTTGCGAAATTTCCAAGCACCATGTTCGCGTAATGGCTGAAATTGCCAGAGGCCTTAGGGAAGCAGAGCATTTGTACAAATATATGTCAAACCGTTAGCATGATAAGCGAGCAAGTTTGTGTGTGCTCAGGCATGTGTAGCCTAAATAACGTGTCAGGCGAACAATAACAAGACCACTGGGACAGTACAAACGTTTTGAAAATGGTGATCCTCATGAACAAAAAAAGCAGACTGTGCACGCACAAGCCGGAACCCGTGCCCGCAGAAGCCTGAAACCGGTAATTAGCGCACACTTAGTTCCGAAAACCTTGCAAGCTGAAGAAGAATAATGGGCCCACGCTGGCGTTTCCGCTAGTCAAATTGCTTTTAACCTCTGGGGAGGGGGGGGGGGGTTCTAGCAAGTCAGGGAAGTAGGCTGTGAAGCTAAACGGCGGCTGTACCTACTCGGCGGTGACGTTAGGCTGTTGTTAGGCCTATAGGCCTCCTGTGCTAGAGTTTTGGCGACATGCAACGCCCCTAGCGTCCGACGCCTCTGGGTAGTACAAAAGCAGACGACCCTCGCCGCTCTCCATGTGTTTTCAATTACAAGCCAGAGTGAAAGTTGGTTGTGGCGCTTTGTGGCGTGTTTAAATGGCTACATACTGTATGAAATAGCCCTTAAAGTAGTTGCAGAGGCTAAACAAAATAATATTCGCTAAAAGAAGCCGATTTGTCGGCTTTCTTTTGAGTAAGCTGTCGTGGTGGTCGCGGCGTGTTGACATTATCGCCAGGTCGGGTGGTTTAACTGTTTGACCACAGTTACAGTTTTTTCTTCTGGTGTCAGGTCGACAAAGGAAAATTCACGTGTAGCATAAACACGGAACGCTTCTCATCCTATATCCTGAGGTACTTGCAAGGGGTTGCTTCAGCGGGAACATGCAAGCGAACGCAAGAATTGCGCATCCGACTCAGCTGACGCTGCTGGCCTGGCACTGCCTTTCAAACGAGTGGAAATTTTGTTTCGTATTTTCACAAACCAAATTACTCTTGCGTACTGTTTTACGCCGCATGATTTACGAACGGCAGGGTACATGTACACTATCGAGTAGTTGGGGCAATAGCGTCAAATAAACAAATTAGGCGCTATTAAAGCACGCAAAACATGCACCAAATCACACGCCCTCAGCCTGCAGAGATGTGTACTTGCATAACATCACATAACACAGCATAACATAACACAGCCGCACACACGGCGCGTGGTTCCGAATATTTACATACAATCATCACTGACTGTTGGTTTTCTAGTGCAGGGGTCGTCGAATCTGAACGCCGACACGCCAGTTTTGACTTCAAATGGAGTTAGACAGCGAGACAAGAACAGAAAATTGGCGTCCTCCAGTTGAATTGCCCCCCCCCTCTCCCATCTTCACACTTCGCCAGATTATTGTCAAACATTACTGAAAATTCGTTGGATTTTTTTTTTTGCATTCAAAGCCCCCTTCTCCTCCCACCCGATTTGCCGTCTAGCCCTCCACCGCGTCTGCTGCATGGATATCGGCCGTTACTGACCCTCATTCTAGAATATTAAGAGCGAACTGGGAATGTATGCTGCAAGAGCGTAAATAAGTAAACTGAGAGAAAACAAGGAAAGCGAGCGGCATCTTAGTTCGCCCGGCCACTTTCTTTTACGGCCGCTAATTTCGGAATCGCAAAACTGATTTCAGGCTTCTGAAGGTCGCGGCATTTTGTCACTGAGACACGCAACAAAACGGCAAGCTAACGCTGCACCACGTATTCGTAACGGCGACTCAAACGAGCACTGTTTAATGAAAGTGCACAGATAGTGTGCAGGTACGCAAAAGAGCGGCGCACCGCAGCAGACGAGCCTGCGGTCCGCCGGACTCGCGGCTTTTTTAAAGCGCGATCATCGCCGATTGCTTCACTCTTGTTTTTTGATCGGCTATTTTTGAGAAGTCTTTGTCACCTGCAGTATTATATTACACTAGAAATTTCACTTAAAATTTCACGTTGGACAACCATCGATCGGTGAACCTGCGAGTACCAGACGCCGTCACGGTCCCGGCACTTTCGTCAGCGCTGTAAACGTGTTTAGCGATGCAAACCTTTTTCCCCTAATGCCAAGTTGATCGCTCAAATAGATCGCACGCGTCGGCGATGAGCTGATGACCACGACGCAAAATAGGCGGGAGCGTCGAGCTCATTTTGCTTCCGTCAAGACGGGATCCTTGGGACCCGGGCAGCTTTGTACTACCCGGAAGTACTGGTCGGGAGCCGCTTGCATAGCGCCCCCTGGGCAGCGCAGGAGGCCTATTCGCTTGTATGTTTATTTAGTGGAATCATCTTATAGCAGCCGATTGGGCAACATGGGAAGGCGTGGCGGTGCTTGCGAACGAAATAACAGTGCTGAAAGAGGGGTCGGCGGGGGCGCGGAGAAGGAGTACTGCAGCGGCACGAGCGAAGACGCTTCACCCGAATGAAAACTTTGGATGGGGGGGGGGGGGGGGGGGGCGCGGAGGGAGTGTTAACATGTACTCCTTCACATTAATCATCTACGGATGGCGGGGTTGCAATTGGGACGTATTGGGACCACCTTAAAGCTTTTGTCTTCGAAAGAACAGGAAGTGCTTCGAGTGCTGCACCAATTGTTTGCTTTGCGTTGAACCGCCTTTACAGCACCAAGGTTGCTTGTGCGCATGGTACAACCACATTCACACCGCAGTACAGGACAATTTTCCCTCTACGTCGTTTTACGCAGCCGTACTCTAAACACACCGAACATTTATTTACAGCCTAGCAACCTGGTCAAAACTTGCTGCTTCAACGATTGAAACCGTCGCTATTGCGACCGTAATACCCACGTTTTGGTTGCTGTTGTGTTACAAACTCATTGAGTGCATACGAATTTGCGTTTTTGTAGTCTCAGCAGCTCAGAGGTCGAAAGTCACAGGGCACGGTAGCGTCATTAACGAAAGTCCAGTATATACTGCACAAGCTTTTTTCAATGTTGTTAAGTTCATTTTCGTTGACATCATACTGCTAGAAAGTTATTCCCGATGAAAATCACATAAATAAATTACCGCCTCGTACCTTACTATGCCGACTGTGTGTAAATTCATGAACAGTCACAATGGTGTGACCCAAGCGGTAGAAAACACTGTAATACCAGGTTAACAGCGCTCTATCGAAAAACAGCAACTCCCTTCGTAATTCAAATCACTAGACACA
Organism: Haemaphysalis longicornis; assembly: GCF_048455015.1. Classification (NCBI taxonomy): domain Eukaryota; kingdom Metazoa; phylum Arthropoda; class Arachnida; order Ixodida; family Ixodidae; genus Haemaphysalis; species Haemaphysalis longicornis. The sequence goes on from NW_027526445.1 coordinate 58,215,999, forward strand.
AGACCAAATCCTGCATTTGTCATAACTTGGAACCGGACCAGAAATAAGTTGAGGTGTGTGTATTTTATTGCTACAAGAGCACCTATCGTGGTCGTGAACTCTCTACCAAATTCCTCAGTACATAGGCTTAGCATTGACCACCCTGTATATGCAGCCTGGAATATTGCTAATGCTAGGCGCGCTGGTACTTCACGAGGTCATAAAAAACTCCCACGAAAAAGAAAAATGGCGTTGCGAAAACAAGACCGTTATGGACGCGGTTTCTGGTCGACCTGAATTAATTATCCTCATGTGCACAACTTTCAATAAAATTGGTTAATACGCCCGCGACAGACACTAACGAAGCACCCCAAAACTCTTGCAAAAGAGGCAGTAGCGAATTTTTCGCCGAAAAGTCCACTAATATACTCCTTTGCACTTTGACCTTTTGTAACAACAAGTGGTATTTAGCGGGTATAAACTCAGAAATACAATACCAAACAACGTGTCATGAGTCCAGCTAGTCTTTGAAAGCCACTAGGGATGCCTTGCTCCTCGCTCTCAGTTAAATCCTCTAAAGGCACAGGTTAGCATCTTTAGAAATAATAAGATTAGCGTGTTATGGCCCGGCTCTTGTAGTGTCAGACTATAACAGTGTGTGGTCGAAAGGTAAGATATTCTCACGAAATCGCGTCCTAAGCATTTATGTGTGGCATGTGCTTGCCCTCTGTGTACGTGAAGGCGTTTGAAATTTTGCCTTAAAATTTTGTATTTTGATTGACGAAATTCGTGGCTGGTGTCCTACAGCAGCCTGCGACAAAAGGGCTAAATTAGTGTTTAGAAACTCTTAGAAAAGATGCATGTCAGGGGGAAAAACTCAAGACGAACTTGCCTTGTCATGAAGGCATTCCCCACGATCTCTGGTGGCTTTAGGTACTCCTAAAGAAGAGGGAAAAGCTGAAGGGCTACCTCACATGTGAAATGAATAAAGGTACAGAGCTGTTAAATTATATAACTTGTACGCTCCACGAAATGGATGACGACGACGTGAACTAGCTGTATTTTTTATTGTATCACCCATTGTTCTTGAATTTAGGAAAACAAATGCATTTGTGAAAAATCAAAATACTCACTCAGGAAAAATGCACAAAATCTCGACATGCAGCCTAGGCCTTAAGGTTGAGAATCAGGGATAGTCAGGGGCACAGAGTAAGATAAAGAGCAGCGTTGACTGTGGCTCACAAAAAATTATTTGCGATGGACGATAATGCTCCCGCGCCACCGGGCGACCAGCTTTCACTTTGCTCCCTTCCCCTTTTATGCCACTCTCGTCATTGCGCCTTTGTACGATGCTCTCTCCTTGCTCGCTCTCCGTAGCGGCTTGTTTTCTTACGCCACGACATCTGTGTTATAACACTTCAAACTGCGCGCACATCCGAGACGCGCGCAGAATCTAACTCACGATGCGTGGCCGCAATGAGCGGCGTGGTAATCGCACACCGCCACACATGTGACGACTCCTTATTCTCTAACAGGGAAAGTTTTGTCGAGTATAATCAAGGCGGAGTGAAGAATATCGATATAACCCAAGAGATCCAAAATGAAATCGTACGACGACGATTTCAGAAGAACCACACCGGAAATGAGCCAGAGTAATATCGCACACTGCAACAAGCAGTCTAACCTAATTTGGCTGACGGTAAAGCGGTACAGCGCAAAAATACCTCTTTCTTGGTCGCCCCCTACCCTGCCGCCCGCTTACGATTTATGCTTTTTTAGCACACACGCAACGTTTTCGTCCGCAGACGACATAGGCGTGCGGCAATGATGCATACAGTTCCACACAAAAAATTTACGGCTGCCGGCTGGCCATGAATGTGAAAGGGGCTGCAAGCGTCATTACGCTGGAAAGAATTTCGAACGCTATCTTCGCTTTAACCGGCGTCACAACATACGGCCCCATGTTCACTGTTACTGTTCGGTCGTGTAATCTTGTTGATGGTGCCGGCGCATACCGCCAGATGAATATCTGAGCAACGTCATCCGATGATCTAGTTTGTGCAAATAAAGTTGCCAATGATAAAGTACGAAGCCGGATAATGACCTATTTTGCGTCATAGGTAGTGCTTGCGTGTTTTTAAAATTACATGTAAATTAAAATAAATCAAATAAATAATTTTGTAACATTTGCCGAATCTACAGCTGTCTTATTACCTTATCTTATTAATGGCGCCATAGTTGGAAATCTAACCACTGCATATCGTATCTACGTGTCGTAGTTAACAGCTGCGCAACCAGTTACGGGTCACAAGTACTCCGAAATCAGAGAGGGAGGGGGAGAAGACAACTGGTGTGTCCAAAAAGCATAGAAAATATTGGTACTAACTGGAGTTGTGATACGGAAACATATCTCGGAGCATCCCCCGCATTCCCCTGGCGTGGTTGTTTTGGCACTACTCACCATTAGCCTGAATGAACGAAAGAAGCAGCTGTTCACCCAGTTCCAATCTTTAAGTTGATTGTAAACTAAGTGTTGCCTTCAAAAGCACCTACCCCCAAACATCATTTTTCAAGCAACACTCCGCGTTTTACGTTGCTCTGCACCAATGAGCAAGCTGCTTTAGAGTGTGTGGATGTAGTTCTCTGGAGTGCCCTGCGCTATATACTGTAGCGTGGTACGGAGTGCTAGCAGTACGCATAAAGCAATGCGTGCTGTCGTATGCAGTCCCAAAGGAGAAGAAAAAAAGCTCGGGGCTACTACAAAATTCGGCATATGAGCTCACTCGTTAGCATTCATTACGATTTTGGGCCAGCAAGTTCGGTTTACACGTGGAGAGAAGGTGGAGGACACTTTTAAAATAGCTGTTTGTTAGAACTATTTGGCTTCTGTAATACATGTAGCACACAAATAATTTCCCATTCGTCAATTTTCGGAACGTAGTGCCATTCGTGGCCCAAAGTGCAGAACACGAAGCGTTTCTCTAACGGCCAGATGGCTGAATATGGTTGCTACATTTCGTATTCGCGGTTTGCAAACAATACCTTAACGCATCTTCGCCGTACGACAACTTAATTCTGTCGGGTAACGGTTAACCAGGAGGTGGTGTCGAACCAGTCAATCAGGCCCGCAATGAGCACGAAGCTGCGCCAAACGAACCGCATGTGAACGAGACGAAAATTTCAGACAGAATGCGCCTCGCCCTTGCGCTCCGTGAAGTGAGCTGCTCCGGAGCACGGGGATTGCGGCGCAATTCATAGCGCCATCTACATTGTGCAACGAAACGGAGGTACATTACGAGCCCGGCGGAGAGAGCGAAGTTGGCGCTCCTGTTTCTCTTGCTCCGTGGTCAGGGGCTACAGCTATCGGTCTCCATGACTTAATTGTCGCAGCTCTGTCGCTCTTGCAACATTGCCGATTCAATCATATATTAAATATCACCACAAAATTCGAAGTAATGCTGCGAGGATTTTAAGTAAGTTGGTGTGATTAGTAGAGATCCGTCGGCCTTGGAACCAACAGCTTTTGATTTCATCAGTGCCATCCACCCATCAAAAGTGCTGTCTCCGATATCACGCTCACCGTTTGATAAGCTTCCAATCCAACACCTCTTAGAGGTAGTGCAGATAATACTTGAAGAACAGTAGAGAATTATAAGAATACAGACCAAGCCCAAAGAATCTGTACGTGAGGTCCAAGCTCCCGATAATACCACGTTATTCAGGACTGGGATCTTCAAGTATGAAAATGGGCAACAGACTGACCATAGAAACAGTGCGACCTGAAAATTTCAGCTGCCACTCCTGCCGAAACTGGAACGCGGTAGTTGAAAGGGTTTTCAGCCACCAGAAGAGCCTGAAGACAACTTCCGAAACAAGTTGTCTCTAGCTACTATAGATATCCCCGTTCGCACAGTATTGTAATTAAAATCGGGCTTCTGCGTGCAGTTCTTGGCGCACTGATGACATGTATCGAAGATTGCTGTAAGGGTCAAAATTAATTCAAGACGCAAGTGAAATAAGCACCCTCCGGGATAATCTCCATTATTATCGTCATCATCATCTTCCTCGCAGCCTGTCAACGCTTACTGCAGAACAGAGGACTCTTTTGTAGATTTAATTATGTTGGTCCTGGGCTAACTGCTCCCAATTTATACCTACCAATTTCTTCTTGTCGGCCCCTTAACTATTTGCGACCATCTGAAGAAGTAAGCCTTCATACAGAAAGGTCTTTTTTGCCTAACGGTTGTACGGGTAAACTTCTTTTGATTTTGAGCGGCGCACAACAATTTATCTTTTTTTTTTCTAAATACACTACCCCTCAAGATTGCAGGACCCATTAAATGGGGCTCCATATTTTTTTTTGTCAAGTAAATTGGTTTTGTGAATTAATCAACCATGGTGGCGCTAAGGGGGGGTAATCACCAAATACAATTGACTTCTTACGAAATGTAATTTTGTAGTACCTTGAATATCGACATAAGCCCCTGCTTTGGGACCGTGTATGATGGAGTGCAGTGCGTCTCCCTTTAAAGGGCCCTAATTTTTTTGCGTTCCAGAAAATAAGGCTGCTAAGAGATGCCGATTCGAGCTGGTTTCCGGATGGCACAGCACGCGTTTTGACGTAAAATGCAGGCGAATTTAACGGCGATCGTTTCCCTCCCCGTAATGAAGATGCCAAGGTTAGCCAACATTAAAAACGCATTTGGAGGACTTGACGTCAAAATACCATGAAGGCTGTATCCATCATTGGTAATGTTGAACACTCCAGACATTTCCTTTCTCCTTCGTTTAAAGTAGTGAGGCCCTAACATAGGACCAGGAGTGGGAATCGAATACAGCAAAAGTACTGAAAGCACGCCTCGGATTTTGCTGCTCCCGAATCCACAGAGCTGTGACCTCTTTGGAAAATGTGTCGCCGACCGGAGAAGAAGACATAGGTAAGGCATCTCAAAATCAGCAGCATCATGACTTGGTTGTGTGAGCAAAGCCTCATTGTATGTGCAGGCAGGTTTATGTTACCAAAGAACGCGAAGGCTGTCGCTGCGGAATGGAATGGTCTTTGAGGACGGACAACGTTGCAACAACGTGGGAATTGTCCAAATTGTTGGAAGAATTCAAGAAATCTTGCCTCATTACCGCCAACAACATCGCCAATACCCGCGTTCTCACGAAACTCCCAGCACACAGGCTGATCGCGTTTGGCGCCCCCTACCGAACAACACCTAAAGCACCTCGATGTTGCTTCATATCTTCCCTTCCACTTATTCATACAAATGCGCCACTTTTTCCGTCCAGAACACCACTTTCCACCTTGGCAGGAAATGCCTGTAGCTGCCAAACCCCTCCTTTCTCCTTCTAAACCGTTGTAGAGTAAGCTGGCCAGATGCCGGTGCGAAGACTAGCGACACGCCATCTCTCGCACCCAGGGTGCCACGCAGGCTCACGGCTGCTGGATTAAGAATGCCAGCCATCTTTATTTACAATAAAAAGGTTCCAATCCACATAAATAACTTTTGACACGTAGACAGATAGGTAGACTCCGTAGAGAGATACGCAGAAAAACCTATTCTCTAAGAATTCTCAAGGACGGGTGAAGACTTCGCACGTTGTCAATCAAATGAAATTCCAGGAAAGTTGTACGCGTCTTTTGTATTTTGAAACTAAAGGAGCAAGGGGAACGGAACCACAGAAATAAAATCAGATGCGATAATTTTGCCCCTATCAAAATATACGTGACTTTCCTATGATACCGTTCTTCAGCTTCCTACAAAAATCAAACGACGGCCATAGCAGTTTGAGCTTATTAAGTACAATTAACTTACTGCACCGGGACATGAACACTTCGCTGTAAAAAAAAAATAACACGGCCGGCGATAGAACGACGCAACTGCATTCTCTTGTGCCTCCGACCAGGTTGCGCGCAGCGCGCGAGATAGCGAGGTTTCGCGGGAAAGTGTGGACAGCGAGACTAGCCAGATGTAGCCGCTAGAGCCCCCGGAAACAGAAGGTGTTCCTTCGGGTGCTAGCTCTAACTCGGGCGATGTAGTGGCAAAGCCTGTTAGCAGGACTCGATAGGCACGCGATAAACTAAGCCTTAGCGGCGAGCGGACCGAAAGTTCTGGCAGTAGCTTAGTGGAGCCGCCGAAGGCCGAAGCGGGTTGCGTCATCCCCATAAACCTCCTGCGCTGGAGTAACGATGATGATGATGATTAGTGGCTTACCCTTTGAATCGGGGCGTCGGTTGTCAGCAACCGACTTGCCTGTCTTATTAAGTTTACTTGCCCGACTCCCCGCTAACCTATAGATTTGCTTCCTCCCTCCCATCTCTCCCTCTTTTCTGTTTTAAACTCATCGCCCCCACCCCCCTTATTTTCTCCCCTCGCTGTTCTAAATTCTCGTCCGCATGATTACTCCGCCTGCGTACCCATCCCTTCCCTACTTTTCCTCCACCACCACTCCAGTCGCCTCTTCGTCACCTCTATGGCCTTAAAGTTGAGGTTCCCCCTCGCCCCAAATCGCAAAGCCTCCGCCAGCGTCGTTTCCCCCTCACCCCGCGGTGGCTGTATCTCTGTGCAGCTCCTGACAATATGGTCTATAGTTTTCCGATCACTGCCGCAGCATGTACACGTTTCATCATGCTGCCTGAAGCTACCCGTGTATACCCGGGTTCTTAGGCACCCTGCCCGTGCCTCGAAGAGCAACGCACTGCCTCTCGTATTGCCATAGAATCCCTCCTTCTTAATTTCCTGTTTCTCTTCCCTATAAGTCTCCAGTGTTTTTTTCGCTTCCATTCTCTGTGCGCACTTCGTCGTCTCTGCTGCCTTTACCTGCTTTTTAAGTGTTGTGTAAACCCCGCTTGCCCCTACCGACTTTCCGTACCGCTTGGTCAGCTCTCTGGTCCTCTGTCTCCACAGCTTGTCCACGCTCCTCAAATACAGGTACGTAAACACCCTCGCGGCCCATTTTTCGTCCTCCATGTCCCGAAGTTGCTCCTCAAACTTTATCTTGCTCTGCGCCTCCCTCGCCTCGAAAGACGACCAGCCCATATCCCCTTGTACCGCTTCATTTGTAGTTTTACTGTGGGCCCCTAGGGCCAATCTGCCTACCGCCCTCTGAATTACTTCCAAACCCGTTGGGCTTCTGGCTTCATGCACAGAACCGAATTAGCGAAAGTTAATCCTGGTACCATGACCGCTTTCCAGACTCCCCTTACCACCTCGTATTTGCTGTATCCCCAGAGGGCTCTATGCTTCATTATAGCCGCGTTCCGTCTTCCTTTCGTCTTAAGGTGAGCCTCATGCGCGTGCGTGTAATCTTCGCTGTATTTCAGCCATACTCCTAAATATTTATGCTCTTTTACCAATGGTATTTCTACTTGCTGCACTGATACTGTTTTGTGCTCCTCTCCGTCATTAAAGACCATGATCCCCGATTTTTCTCTGCTAAACGATAGCCCTAGGTGCGTCGCTTCTTCACCGCATATATCCATCAAGCCCTGCATACTTGTCCGGTTGTCCGCCATCAACAATAGGTCGTCTGCATACATTAGTCCCGGAACCCGTTGTTCCACCACCTGCCCGTTTTTTATGTAGGATAAGTCGAACCCCATCGTGCTGACTTCTAGCTTCCTTTCTAACCCCGTCATGTAGATCATGAACAGCAGCGGAGAGAGAGGACATCCTTGTTTCAATCCCTTGTAGGTGTATACAGGCCTATTGTATGTTACCCCCTCCCACACTATTTGCACTTGGTTCTCCCGGTATAGCTCCCTGAGTAAGATAATGGATTCTGCCCCAACTCCCTCGTCCTCCAGGATAATCCAAAGCCGCTCCGTGTCTACATTATCGTACGCCGCTTTAATGTCCAGAAATGCTAACCACAAAGGTCGGTTTTGCATCTTCGCCACTTCTATGCATTGGCTTACCACGAAGAAGTTGTCGTCTAGCCTTCTGTCCTTTCGAAACCCATTTTGAAGCTCCCCTAATATACTATTTTCTTCCACCCACTGCTCTAGTTCGAACTTCACTGCCTGCATTGCTAACCTGTACAGCACTGACGTGACGGTTACTGGCCTATACGAGCTTGGGTTTGTCCTGACTCCTTTGCCCTTGTACACTAAGTTCATCCTGCTCATTTGCCACGCGGCCGGTATTGCCTTTTCTTCTATCCTTGTTCTGATGGCTTGCAGTAGTTTTCCCTTGCTCTTTGGTCCTAACTGGTTAATCAACTCCATCGGTATCCCATCGGTGCCTGCCGCGGTATTCTTGGGGACCTTTTCCTCTGCTCTTTTCCATTTCAGCTTGTCCCCATCTATCTCCAGACATTTCGTCCTACCCGCCGCGACATCTCTGTGTCGCTGCGAGGCCTCTTCATCCACCTTACCGAATTTCTCCGCGATGATATTGTGCAGGTATGCTAATGCTTCCTGTCCCTTGAGCATCTGCCCCTGCTCGTTTTCTATAGTACCGCCTTCTGTGGGACTCGTACGTTTCCCTAATGCCTGCACATGGTTCCAAAACCTTTTCGGCGCGGCTCTACCCCTTCCTCGTACTTGCGCTACGCATCGCTCGCTGTCCCCCTTTAGTTTCGCCTGCACTAATTGCTGCACTTCCTGTTCATTTGCTTATACTGGTCCCATTTTAGGTCCACCTCCTCCTGATGTCTCCCCATCTTCTTGGCCTGTCTGTGCTCTATAGACGCCTGTTTACGCCGCTCTATCGCCGCCTTTGTTTCTTTTTTCCACCAGCTTTTGGGTGTTTCTTTCCTCTCCATCGATTGGCCCCCTCTGCCTTGAATATTTTTTCCTGCATAGTCTTGATAAGCCTGTCATATTCCCAGTCTTCTCCAGGATTTGTTTCTATGTCAGCCTCTATGCTTTTGGCTATATCCGCAATTTGTTTGCTGTTTAACTTTATGCGCTGCCCCGGTCGACCCGTTTTTTCGCCCCCTCCCCCAGTTTCCCAAAACTCAGGTTTATGCGCTTGTGGTCACTGTCCAGACTGTGGCCCCCTTCCTCATCTATGGTCATTCCATCCAACCATTCATAAAGTTCCTCTGAAATAAGGCAGTAGTCAATACTCGACTGTCTCCTACCACACTCCCACGTTATTCGTCCCTCGAATTTTTGTTCCCTATTTACTATGATCAGCTTCTGGTACTCACACATATCTAGCATTAGATTTCCGTTGAAGTCGGTGCACCCGTCTACATCTTCAATGTGGGCGTTCATGTCCCCTACCAATAGTACCTCCCCGGAACGTTTCAAATCTTCGATGTCCTTTTTTAGACACGCCACCAGTTTTGCGTTTTGTTATTTGCTATCCTTACCCGTCCACAGGTAAGACACCCCTAAAGCCATCTCCCTACCCTCCACTATCCCTTTCATCCACACATGTTCTTTACCGTCTTCATTCACTCTCTTCCAATTAGTCCCCTGCCGTACCAGCATACCTACTCCTCCACCTTTTCTCAATCCAGCCGTCCTGTTACAACCTTCCCATACATACTCTCCGATTACCGGAGGTTCCTCCAAGTCCCGTAGGTGCGTCTCGGTCACAGCGTATACCTGGATATCTTCCTCTTCTAGCTGCTTAGTAATCTCCATCCACTTCTCTGTTTTCTTGCAACCCTGCATGTTTATGTACGCGATATTCAGTTTCCCCCCTCTCTTCTTTACACGCCATCGTCGTCCCTTTCGTTTGCCTGCACCGATCTGCACTGACCCCGCTATCTCCTTTTGCTCCTTGCATTTGTCTACGCCATTTTCGCAAAGGCCTGTGGGCCCCCTAAAAAAGCCACAGTTCGCGCCGTGTGTCGTCTTCCGATGGCTTCTCCCACCTGCCCGTTCAAATGCACTCTGTCACGCTGGAACGCCCTTTTCCGGCCCATCCATCGGACATCCCTGTTGATGTCTACAAAAGCGAAACTCAGCTCCCGTATGTCTCGGTTCACCGCTACCACTTCCCTTTCCACGTGTACCCCTCTCCCAATTATCTCTGGTACTGTGCTCACGACAACCTGCACATGTGGGCACAGCGCCCGAAGTTCGTTCACCCCCTTTTCTAGTTGCTTACGCACTCCCGCCCCCTTCCCTGTAGAACGTCAGTGGTTCCTCCTGCGATAATCACTAGGTTCTGCCCCTGCATATTTTCCCACATTTTATCCTTTGCCTTTTCTAACACTACCCTGACCGTCTGCCCCGGGAACACGCCAACCTGCACTCTCTCGTCCTCTCTCACCCGGCCTCTAATCTCCATTTCTCAGTACCGCATGTTGGAGTCCCCCGCCACGATCACCATGCGCCTTTCTTCCTTTTCCTGGCTGCCCCCCGGCGCGGCCACCTGCTCCCGCGCCGGCTGAGTCAGCGCCAGTCCGGGATCGTCTTCTGGCGTGGCGTCTTTGTCCTCCTCCATTCCCTTCTCGGGGTCAAGCACCGCCGACCCATCTGCTTCGTGACCTTATTCATCGTTTGTCGGGATGTCACCCTTCGTCGCCAGTTTGACCTCCATTTGCGCCAACCTCGCTTCGAGTGCCTTCCTCTGCTCTTTTTCATCCTTCAACTCCTTCTGTAGCTCGCCTACCTGCACTCTGAGCTGCTCCTTTTCTCCCTCGAGCCGGTCGAGGCGCGACGCTAGCACACACACTCTGCACATGAAGTCCTGCCCTTCCGCGTCCTCGACCGACTCGAATCTCGTCTCCTCGAGCGGATATTTGTGCTCGCACCCCGTGCACATCACACCCGGCTTCTTCCTCTGAGGCATGGTACTGCTCGTGCAAGGCGTGCCCAACTCTGGCTCACTTCACTGCCGCGTTCTCGCGCGCTCCCCTCTAATCTAAAAGTAAGCCGCAACGTGCGATTCTTTCTTACAGCATCAATTCTTCTTTCACGAATTACCAACGCTTACAAACCACAACGTGCAATAACCGCGCGACACCTCTGATTCGGTCACTTCCCTACGCTAACAACTACCGCCCCTTTCAACTAACCTACATCTCTCTCTAAAACATGGTCACTCTAAAAAAGGAATATTAAATTTGAAACACTTATCCGGTTTCGTCGTCGATGCCTCCGCCGCGCTCTGTACGTCCGTACACCTCTACAGCTCGAACTCGACTCGACTTTGGCGACATGCAGCGCCGCTAGTGGCCGACGCCTCTGGGTAGTACAAAAGCAGGCGACCCTCGTCGCCCTCCATGTGTTTTCAATTACAAGCCAGAGTGAAACATGGTTGTACTTAGTTTAATCGCTTTGTGGAGCGTTTAAAGGACTGCATACTGTATGAAATGGCCCTTAAAGTACTTGCAGAGGCTAAACAAAATAATATCCGCTAAAACAAGCCGATTTATCGGCTTTCTTTTCAGCCAGCAGTCGCGTTCGTCGCAGCGTGTGACAGTGTTGCCAGGTCGGCTGTTCAGGGTTCTAACTTCCTTACGACCATTACCGTTCTTTCTTCTTGCGTGCGGTTTACAAGGAAAGTTCACGACTAGCACAAACACGGAACGCAAACACGGAACAATTCAAAACATTGCTGCCATTCATTCTAGCCTATTTATGGCGAACTTGAAATATATAATGCGAGAGCAAGTATAGTGACAGCAAACAAGGAAAGCGAGTGGCCTCTAAGTTCACCCGACCACCTTGTTTACCGCTACTAATTTCAAAATCGGAAAACAGATTTCCCGCTTCTGACGCTCGCTTCAATTTGTCGCTGAGACACGCAACAAAACAGCAAGCTAACGCTGCACCATGTATTCGCAACGGCGAACCAAACGAGCACTGTTTAATGAAAGTGCACGCATAGTGCGCAGGTGTGCAAAAGAGCGGCGCACCGCAGCAGCCAAGCCAGCGGTCCGCCGAACTTTCTGGCTTTTTAAAGCGCGATCATCGCCTATTGCGTCCCTCTTTTTTTTTTATTGGCTGTTGTTAAAAAGTCATTTTCACCAAGGGTATTAGTTTAAATTACAAGTTTCACTTCAAATGGCCAGTGAACCTGCGTGTGGGAGAGCTCCGTCACCTTCCCGGCACTTTCGTCGGCGATGTACACGTATTTAGCTCTGCAAAGCTTTTTTGCCTGACGCCAAGTCGATCACCGGAAAATACCGGGCTCATCGGGGATGGGCTGGTGAGCATGTCGCAAAACAATCGGGAAAATTGAGCTCATTTTGCTTCTGTCAACACGGGATCCTATGGGACCCGCGGGGCTTCGTACTACCCGGAAGTACTGCCCGGAAGCTGCTTGCGCAGCGCCCCCTGGGCAGCGCAGGATGCCTATCGGCGGTTAAAATCAGCTGGTCACGCGTTGCGAGGTGAACTTGAGGTTGTCCCCAGTTCTCGATGACTTGCATGCAATCAAGTGTTGCACAGTTCTAACTGTCATCCGCATTCTAACCCAGTCAAGCGAAGGCACCCAGTGCGAGAGCGAAAGTTCACAGCTGTCTGTTTTGAGCGGAAACGCGATTGGGAGGCATGCCTGCATGTCGCTATGTTGGCCTTGAAGTCCGCTCCGTGCGAGCTTAAGGGTGTCAGCGGTACGAGGCTTGCATACGACCGGGGAAAGAGAAAGCGTTTCGATGACGGGACTAGCCGAGGGGAGAGCTAGTACTAACGCTGCCTTCCTCCTCCCCGTGTCTTTTGTTTCGCCTCTTCGTGAACAGCTTTTAGCTTAATAGGTATATGGGAGACAATAATTGCCCTCATTTCCGTCCTCAGCGGATAATTTCTGCACAGCGTGATTTCAAGTAATCAACCTAGTTATGATCATAACATGTGGCGTGTTATCTTTGACACATAGTTTGAGATCTTTTTTCAATAATCTTGCTTCCCCTTGGGCCTCTTGGTGTAGAGGGTCCAAATTGGGGATAAACACTCTTCCAGGAGACGAGTTTATTATGTTTTGGAGTCTGGTGTTCTGACGGAGGACAGAGGGTGCTTGCTAGCGCTGGGTGTAGTGCTTGTTGTCGGCCGGTAATTTGCGAGCAGCAGATCAAGGAGCTACCGGTGCTGAGAAACCAGACCGGAAGAGCCGGGCGAAGCTGGTCAAGATCCTTGGGCAGCACGGCGATGTACCTGTGGTCCAGACAGGGCAGGTGGTTCCTGTTCGTGGAGAGGAGCGTGGTAGAGCCGCCCTTTTCGTGGAGCACCGGAGGTGAACCTGGATGAGTCTGGCGAACAAGCGCGTCAAGCATCCGAGCCACGTGGAGGCAGCTCATCTTCCGGGCGCATTGTCTGGTGGCGGGGGTGCTGTTGTGCCAGTGCAGCCGTCCAAAATTCGTTGCAAGGAGCAACGCGCCGACAGCGGGGCCGATTAACGCCTCGTACAAGCCAGACCAAAGCGCCCGTGTTGGAGAAGCTGAAACATGCACTGCCGCAGAGGCACCTCTCCTTTCACGTCGCGGCGGCTCGGCCAGATCTTGCACCTGGGAGAACGAACCCCAACTTGCTTGTCGCTACTCGCCTGGAGGCATGGTCACAGAGAGCAACATTTACTATACACGTTGGCGAAGATGGCGTGGGCGCCGCCCTCCCTTTTCCCATCGAGGGGGCGCAGCTGAATCACCGCTTCGATATCATTCGTCGGATTTCAAACTTCAGCCAGCGAGAGGCCTGATTGGAGCGATTCAAATCTCTCGGGGGTCCAACGGGCTTCCGGGGGTATAAAAACCTGTCCCGATCGAGTAGCGTCTACTTTACTCCGGCGGCATTCTTCGGCGGCACCAAGCGGAGAGGGGCTGACGCCTTTGTGCGTGCCATGTAACGCTGTTGTTACCGTTGTACATACTGTATATAAATGCTGCTTGAACTTTTCGTCGCCTCGAGAACTTCTTCGCTGTGCTCTGCGCCGCGTCGATAGCGGATGGAGCAAGGCAGCGACGCTACACCGGTCGCTGCGGCGAGCGGGCCCAGTCCCAACAGTTCGTCCCAGTCTTAAACGCCTCTTTTTTGCGCTCACACTTCGAAACGGATTTCAGCACTTAGACGAAGTGATCATTTGACCAAACTAGTGCACCCCATTCTGTGCGCTCTCACATTGCATAATTAATATTTCACATTTGATTGGAAACATGCTTTCTGATTTCGATTTCCAAATGTGATGCCCTGGTCCCTGTGCCGCTCATTCATGACACAGCGGCAAGAACGCTTCAGCTGCATAGATTCTCTTGATTTTTATAAAAAGCACTTGCCTATTCATCTTACCGAAGTAAGCTATGCGGGTTTTGAGGCAAAACACATTTTATGGAAATTTCGTGTATTAAGAAAAAGGCCAACTTGCTTTACTTTTACTTAGGTCAGTTCTATAGGGACCGGGCGGCCGTTGTATGGCACCACCGTCGTTTCAGCGAACAGCTCCGCCCGTCGCGAACCTCTCGTCAGTGGAATGCCGGTGGCGGTCAGCGCAGCGCAGTTGTGCAAGGTTATCTGTCGTTTTTCTGCGGTGCAGCTTGCAAAGCGTACGTAACCCCGCGTGCATTTTTCAGATCGGTAAATCTTGAGCGTGGATGTGACGTTTACGAGGCATGTCATGTGTGTTATTTACGCCCATACTCAGTATTTACAAGTAGCAGACGACGCTCAATGCGCCAAGCTAGAAGTAAGCTGGAAGTGAAAGTTCGTTGCGTTATGGAATTTTTTCATGCCTGCAAGCAGTTTCGCGAATCGAGGAGTATATTGCCGCTAAATGCTCCCACAAAGGCGGTGTGTGCAACCGATCTAGGAATGCTGCGGCGCTGGCCTTTGACAGTTGATGACGAAACGGCGTCGACGTCGTGCACAAGCGAAAGACAAAGTTGGGGGGTGTCTTCGAAGATTTACCTCAAAACAGAAATTTTGAGGGACGACGCTTCCGTAACTTCATTACCTACGGCTGAAACGTGTTTAATTTCACAGAAATGCACTTACTACAGTCATCGGGAATCGTTGATGGAATAAATACCGCATGATAGTAGAACGTTATTGCTTGTCGTCGAGAAGCATTGCTTTACAATAATTGCAATGGTTGCTGGCTAGTTGGTAAATGGTTTAAAAAAAAACAATTCCTGCGTGGCTGAAGGACGCAAGACAGGAGGGTGCCAGAAACCTGTATTTAGCTTCACAACTGAATGCTGCGGTCAGTTTACAAGCTGCCACTTACGCTTGAAAAATCATGTACACCTCCGTCTAACGATGATGATGGTTTATCGCAAAGCTCTATAGTATGGGTTTCGTTGGTTGCCTCCTGGATTTAAACTTTGACTAGTTAAGCGTCGAATTTGACCAGCACGCAGTTTGGTCTTTTGATCGCAGCGTCTTTGACTTTGACCATTTCCCATTCGACTTCGCACGAAGAAAGCTTTGTGTTCAACCATCATAATCATTAGACGGAGGCCTAGATGATTTTGCTGTTTGATTTTGAACTTCCATGCCGCCTCTCCAAATCTAAACCTTTTCCAGCGTGTCGGAAATGCTTCTGTGGTGGAGGACTCGGGCTCATGCACCCATATTTGAGGCAACTAATCGCGCGTTTTTGGTGTCTTCACCAGGCATTACACAATTTTTTAGGTACTCTGTAAAGAATACTTAAGCATTAAAAACACAGGCTGACGTTAACACTGCCACATTTTTTAACTATCGGTGCCAGCCTTTATTCTACGCCGGTGGTAAAACGGGAAGGGAAGGAGGGATGGTTTGTAGCTTGGGCTGTTGAGTTGGTGAATAACTTTGGCTCTAGATAAAATGACCACCACAAACGTTGGATTTCCACTTCGGCTTCCAGGCTCCCATGCTGTCATAGTGTCGCTCACCAAAACCGAAGGTACAAAGCTCACGGTTACAGAAAGAACTACCGCAACATTTATACGGCTACACGGTAATCCATCTCGTATGCAGGTGCCATTGTATTTAAAGCACACGTATCGAGGTGTCTCAGCGCTAAGGCTGGCGTGGAAACCGTAGTCATTGAAACCACTGAACATAATTTAAAGTGGTAGAAATGAATTCTAATATTGCTAAAAGTTTTATTCCTACTCAGATCGCGCGGAGCCAGGCGCCGAGTGCTGCAAAAAGCGCTCGTGTCAATGTAGCCCATTCCCAACCTTACAAGCATCCAATAAGTTTGCGTACCCGTTAGTGCATTTAGGAAGAAAATAATACTACTAATTGTAGTTTTATTCGTACTCAGAACGGGTGTAGCCAAGCGCAGATCGCTGCAAAAAGCGTTCATGCCATTGCAGCCGATACCCAACTTTAGACGCGTCCGACAAGTTTACGTAGTCATTGCAGCATCTAAGAACCCAACATATCTGTCTAGACTTCGTTCCATCTCACATGTCTGCTAACAACCCCACCAAAACATACAAAGCACCGAAGCAAACACGACAAAAACAACGGGAGGCTGTGTAGTCCAATGCACCGGCTCATTTCACTGACGAGGGGAGCGCCGAGTGGTGGCGCCACCCGTCCAGCTGCCCGGTCCCTATAGCTAGCAACCCTAGAACAGGTACGAAAAGTGCAATCCGACAAACGCTATTATACCACAACTGTCACCACCCTGAGATAATCACACTGCGAAGGCACACTACGGATAATGTTGCAGAACCATATCTGATAATGACATACTAAGTCCAGACTTATTTACCAAAGAACAACAAAAGCAAACAATTATTGTTATATTTAAATACAAATTATTTTTTTATGCTTTTGCTGCCTTATTTTAAAAAGTGCTTCTGCATGTCCCAAACTTTTTATTAAAAACTATTTTTACGTTTGCAAAACAAAATTACAAAAATATTTGCCCCCTAAATTTAACTAGAAAGTAACAGAAAGTCAATTTTTGTATTGAAATAAAATATATTTCTAACAAACAACGTAGGCCTCCTTTTTTTATAGCTAGTGAATGAGAAAACTTGTGGTGTGGCCCTTGGTATTACTGCTTGCTGACTGCACCCTGAAATGTTTTTTTTCTTTTTTATGCTGTGCTTATAGTTTGTCCGAGAGACGTATTAGCGAAACTCAGCTGTGATTTCGGAAGTATGCAAAAAGTGCAATACGTCTGTGCAATTTTATGCGCACAGTTTAGTGTATGAGAGATGAACGTACTGTCAGGTGGGACTATCAACTGAACGTATATTGAAGTCCATCCACGAGTTTTCATGAAGGGAGCAGTTTTTGGATACCGAAGCTGAAGAATTCTTCGAACATTTGCAAGACGATAACGTTCGTTGTTTCTTTTGCAGACTAATTGAACTGATACTTCGAGTTGGTTCTTGTGGTGAAATCGTAACCTGATTTTATTTGTCATTATTTGAGTTAGAATGGTCTCATAGTAGGTTGTCTTTTATATTGAATCTCCTTTCAGATTTATTGCGATTACGATTTTTATGGAAGCGAAAAAATATTTTCACCTGTTTTCATAAGTGCAGTGGGCTGCCACAAGTGTAAGCTATTTAATGATGATACCCATTTATTCACATCGATTTACTAGCTCGGGTATTCAAGGAACTCTTCTGTCTGAGTGAGAGCCATTCGTCGGGTTCAATTTATTGGTGCCCCATTTACAGATTTTAAATCTTATTATATGTGTTCTCATGCGAAAATATTCAACTGGTGGATTTGCAAATTATTCCTGCAACGTGCGATGACGGTGTGCTTGATTGTTAAAGCGAAAGCTTTGTTAGGGTGATATAAGGCGTCTTGCAAAAAAAGGAACGACCTAATGCAATTGTCCATAGATTGGTTGGGCGAACGAAAAGATCTGATATAAAATCAATCATGGAACTTAGGCCCTCATATTTTTATACATACAAGACGGGCTAAGTACTCCTAATACATGTATTCCCAGCAATGCATGTGCATTTAAGGCAAGCTTAATGTCTGGGTATTGGTCTTCCGTATTGGTCTTTATCTTGGGTCACTGCCTGCTGGATACCAGATGGCCGGATCTGCAGTGAAGCATGGTAATTTACGGATGGAGTATGATATCAAAAGACGGCTCGACCTAATCTGTTATAAAAATATTGGGGAAACTAATTACATGGCAATAAAGTGCTTGCCCGAAAGAGGGCTGCCACAGTGTGAAAACGGTCACATGAAAACCGCGACAAAAAACGGTTCTGAATAAAATAATACATGCGTCGATCATAGAGGGGGAAGACAGATTCTTCTCGTAAATCATTAATCGGTACACATTAAGATTGTTCGTAGATACGTTTACTTAGAGCGCAAAAATTCGTCGCCTTTGCACTTCCCGCGACTGCATCGAGAACGGGATGTTAATTTCTTTCGCTTTTCTGAAGCGCTGGTTTCTAACCGGCTCAGGATAGAGGGGCTTATCGAGCTCCAGCGATTGCGAGCCGGCAACGGTCTAATTAGTGTCGCATAATGGCGTTGATCGGAGCAGTCATAGGTGATTTTACAAAAACCGACCAAACCGCTTCCTCTAACTGACTAGCCACAGTCACTGTAATGATTAATAATGACTCTGGCTAGTCAGTGAGCGGAAGCAGTTTGGCCGGTTGGGTAAAAATCAAGACTGACTGCTCCCGTCCAGTACGGCAATCCGCGCTGGTGTCGTTTAGAACTGCAAATGGATCAGTCAACCACCCTATCATCCGAGCCTCGTTACACAGCGATACATCTGGCCGAGTAACAACACTGATGTCCGCCAGTGGGCCCGTTTGTGCCTCGCTTGTCAGACAGCCAAGGTGATCCCCCCCCACGAAGTCTCCCGCGCAGCAATTTTTGCCACCTAGCTGTCGCTTTGACCACGTGCTTCTTGATTTGGTCAGACAATTTCCTCCCTCTCGTGACTGCCGGTACATTCTCACAATGATTGACAGCTTCACCCGTTGGCCCGAAGCCGTACCGATTCCGAACATCACGGCAGAAACGGTCGCCAAAGCCTTCGTTTAGGCATCGGTTTGGCCTGTCGGCCGCCCCGTACCACGGCATACTATCGGTGTGCCAACGGCGTTGTTGAGCGGCTCCATCGCCAGCTAAAAAGTGCTCTCACTGCGCGCCTGGATCGAGAGCACTGGGTCGATTACCTTCCTGTAGCGCTTCTAGGCCTGCGTGCGGGCTGGTTGGTGCGTCAGCGCGGCACGGGCAGTTCGATTACAAAAGTGTGCCCGCTTCGACAAAGTATACGGCTAGTGAAAGAATAATTGAAATTAGTAGACAGAAATTAAAAGAATCCACTAAATACCAAAATGATACCCTGGGGTACATTGAATATAGGCGTTTGGAAAACATACTCGTTGTTGCACGTTTTGGACATCGCAGGTGCCAGGAACCAACACAGGCGACTCTATCGAAACCTCTCTAAAATGGAGGCTTACTATTAGGCTCGACGCATTCAGCTGGAAGAGACGACGTAAATGCCGAGCGCCAGTTGACCGTCACCACTGATAGCAGGGCTTCAAGCTTCCTCGTGCACGCCCAGTCGACCAACGCCCAGTGGACGTCTGTCCTTACAAGATCACACGCAGAGATACTGAGGTTTATCACACATGTCGGATGGAGATACGTAGCTTATTCAGGAAACGCGGACTCAGAGGCAGGCTTTTGGCTGTATTTTGACCCAGGAAAGAATTACCAATGTGCTTGTTTTATTAAAATTTTTGCCAAATGATTTAAAAAAAGTGTCAAGACACTGTTCGGACCTCTGGCGCATGTGGTTCTGTGAATTGAAATAAAGCGCGGCCTGATGCACGACTTAAGTCACAAACAAAATGACATGCGAACCATGAAAAATGCTGCAAAAAAGAGTATTACGTAACACGTTTCCTCGTACGGTGGAGCAAAATATATAGGTAATATCCCCAAAAGGACAAAATATCTAACTTCAGCAGATCAGTAAAATTAAAATAATATTAATTGGAAAAACACTACCAACCACTAAAAATAAAAACTACAACGGAAGTTGGTTATGGTCTATTCTTATATGGTCAATGAAAACTAAAAATTCCCAGTTAGACATTTACAGCAACAACATTACCAGTAATATCAAATTACCAAGAAAGTGCACAACGGTCCTGGAAAAACACTAATACACTAGCCGTCTAAACTCAGAAACATGTCTTTCTTTGAATTGCACGTAAAGGTGAAAGAACAACATTACCAAACAAGCCTCATCTGCCTTAGCTCATTTTTTTTGTTATACTGCAAAAAAACATTGGAGGCAACTGACAGATGACTAGGTTCTTATATGTTTTCCTGATTTCCAGCAGGATGCAAACACTGTAGACGGGATGGCATGGTATTGAGAACTTTATTTGTTTCAATGACATGATGCGAACTATGACAAACGCTGAAAAAGAAAATAGTATTTCATAGCACATATCCTCCGTAGAGGGAGCAAAATAGATAGGTTATATCCCGAAAAGGACAAAAGGTGCATTAATTTCAGCAGATCAGTAGAATGACAATAATATCAATTGAAAAAAAGACTACCAGTAACTGCAAACAAAAACTACAAAGTAAGTGGGTTACGGTCTATTGTTTTATGGTCCAGCAATACTAAAAAATTCTCAGTTAGACATTCACAGCAACAAGTTTTGCTGTAATATCAAATGACCGAGAAAGTGCACAACGGTTCTAGCCGTCTTAACTCAAAAACATGTTTGGACTTTAAGGAGTTCCACTTTATTGAAGTTGGTGAGGGTGATGTTCTGAGCGTTCAAAAAATCGTAAGTGCTCCAGTATGCAGCCAATACACCATTGTTTAGAAAGTGTGGCATTGTGTAACCTGTTGTTCGTATTGGTGATGGAGATGAAATAATTTGGAGGGCTCATTCGTACCTCCTCATGAATCGGCACTCCGATTGACCCTGATCTATAGCGCTGTATTCTTTGAAACTGGTATAAGAATTTACGCCAATCCCTCCAAATCCATTTGGCGCCAACATTAGGTACGCTAACGGAAAACGTTTTTGCTCACACCATCAACCTCGCCCGGTCGTCGACTCCGTCGCTCTTCGGCTATTCCGTATTACTTAGGTGGATATTGCACGTCTGTAATCGTTTTAGCTTCCTGAGTTTGAGGAGATGTGTACCAAGGAAAATGCAATTTGTTCTTGATTTAAAACATGTATTTTTCGTTTTTGTGGAAGCCATATTAGAAAATATAATAACTTTCACCGATTTCTCTCTATAATTCTCCCGACCAGCTCTCCTACTTTATACAACACTTCATTCACTGTACGTGACGTGTTCATGCTCTCTTCGCACTGATAAAGCACGTCTGGTTTGTTCGAGGTTAAGATGTACACATGCTACCCATAGAACGGTTTTGCACTATGTTTTCGGAGTGAGGGTTCTGCAAAAGTGTGGCACTCTTAACGGGAAGGCAGATTAGTCCATCATAAACAGAGGACGTCCGCTAAACCACATCTCCTTTCACGTTTACTGAATGCAATCTTACTTCGCCCCAGCAAGCGGTAGGAAAATCCCCGCAATAACACATTCTAGAAATTTTGCTTCTTTCATTTTTGAATCCCGCATTACTGAATGCCAATGGATGCGCAATGCTGCCATTTTCTACAGATGTTTCATAACCCTCTATCATTCCACAGCCACACGCTAAAACTACGAAGCTAAACACTATGCAGATAGTAGGGCGAAAAAATTGTAAAGTACAGAATATATTTTTTTGCAATGCAAACTATGTATCTTCCAGTAAACAAAGCACCAAAATTATTACACTTTGAACCTATTCTATAAAAATATACAGCGTCGATAAAATCAATATTTCCTCATAAAAATAAAAAACTTTCAACAGATTTTATATACACAAAAAAAACTGCTCTCACTCTGACTCAATTTTTTGGAGAGAACTTTTTACACCCCTGTTCTCCGTTTTCCCAAGCCATTTTATTTTGTAACTAATATACCGATTTCATATCTCTCGAGATCCGTCTGTAAATATAAATAATGCCATTACTCTTGTATGGTTCGGTTTTTGCCATCTGGCCCCATATATGAGCGATATGTTGAATCACGATAAGTCTTTCACTGCGGATATGCAGAAGCAACCCACTTGTCGTAATTAAAAGCCGCATTCCACTGGTGCCTTCGCAAACGGTGGCGATTTCCCGCGATTGCCTTGCTTACTAGTTGTGTGTCCTTATTCACGGTTAAAAATCCTTTTTTTGCAAAACTTTTGACTCACAGTCATTGAAAGTGAACTTTTAATTCGCATTTCGCAGACTGGCACCTGGCTTGGGATAGTGATACCAGAAAACAACACAGTTATACTCGTCCCAGAAGTTTCGTAATCTGGCCCTGCCCTTGAAAGCTTTATCAAACACATCATTCCGTTTTGTTAAGATAACTCTTGCAAAAATCATTCTGCAATATTTTGTATAGCCCAAATAGGCCAAATATACAGTGAACTCCAGTTAAGACGAGCTCGGTTAACACGAACACTATGATTACGACAAATATGTTTGGTCTCTTGAAACGTCCACAAATCAATAAACCTCCGCTTAAGAAGAATGTCTGATGATAAGACCATATTTTTACGGTCCTTCGAGATAGCCTTAACGGAAGTCGATTTTTCTTCTCATTTCAACAAGCATAAAGAGACCAATATTCACAGATGCGCAAGTTGCGTATAATTGCTGCCAGCATCATCGAACAAAGAACACGTGCGGAAAAAAGTCTTTCAACTAGCCTGGGGAACCAAATGGGAGAAAATTCGACTGTTATAAAATGGCCGTGTCGGGACTTGTATATGACATTGTTAAATTGCGTCTTAAATTGAAACATTTCTCAGTTAAGAACCTAACCTGTGTTAACTAAAGTCACGTATGCTTGCTGCCAGCCTCAGCTAGCACTGAACACCTGAAAAAAAATCTTTCAACTAGCCTGGGAGAACCAAATGAGAAACATTTTCAGTGTTATAAAATCGTCGTAACGGGGTTGTATATGACATTAGTTATTACATCTTAATTTTAAAAATTTGCTAATATAGGGACCTAACCTGTTATAAATAACCTAATTTGAAAGATCTTCTGCCTGTTTCGGCTGTTGAAGCCTCCGCCGACGCTTTACATTGTGCTTAATCCAGCAGAAAACATTCATATGTGAAGTGCCTGTGTTGTCTTCCCCTCGGCCTTCCACCACGGTTCATTGAACGGGACAAATATTTGTCTTTCGTATTTTATATAATACCACCAAATTACACAACAGCGCGGGGATGCGAGCTGCAGCGATTTTATTCGCCACATATAAGGACGCACCGTCGCAATGTAGTTTAAGCTCTACGTGGCTGCTCTTTCTGACAGCGATCATTAGTATCGTTGAGGGAAACACCATAAGATTTGAAGGAAGGCATTTGTGTCTCCACTAGCCTGCGGAACTATATTATAACTATGCGTCATGACACATCGTGAGCACACCTGCGAAGCGCACGCGAGACCAGCCAGTTCGAAACAAAATATTGTGACCGCACCTCACATACGAGGTATACCACATTTGTAAAGCTTCCTTGTCTGGAAGTGGTTGAACCTGCTGCCGATGAAACCAGCCGGAAATATACAGCAGATTGCCGAACCATGAAGCCTATTGCAGAAGTCGTTATGAGCATAAATGGCGGAAACCATGCATTACAAAATGAAAACAAGAGAGTAGTCGATGCCACAACCGCTGCTCTTTGGAAGAGAACTGACCAAGATTCCACAAATCCATCACAGGCACCACTCCACCGCGGTCGTCTCCGAGTAGAGCCTTTGCAGTAGAGCTCATTGGACATGTGGTACGCTAGAATAAGGGTGTCTACCAAAGGATATCGGCTACCAATCTACTAGGAATCAAATAAAGGGACGCTCTGTCAATCCCATGTGTATTCGCTGTCTATTGAGGGAAGGTTTGAAGAGAAACCGTTGCACAGTAAAGAGCGTTTGGCGTGTTTTTCACAAAACAACTTTCCACGAAACTACAAAGGCGACTGTGCTTCACCTTCTCTGTGATGAGGGCAGAATATGATACTAGAATTCCTGCTGCCAGAAGTAGATCACGACCTTGTTGCCGGCCTCTATGGCTCCTTGAAAACGCCGTTGAGAGCCGCCGGCTTGTTCCTGTGGTACCAACACATGAACTGCTAGTGGACACCACCGGCACTAGAATTCCCGAAGCCGAAATATCAAGTTTTATTAAGAACAATAAAACAAAATATAAGAAGTAAGAAATCTCGGCGCAAAGAAAAAAAATCTT
Source organism: Haemaphysalis longicornis (assembly GCF_048455015.1). Lineage (NCBI taxonomy): Eukaryota > Metazoa > Arthropoda > Arachnida > Ixodida > Ixodidae > Haemaphysalis > Haemaphysalis longicornis. The sequence goes on from NW_027526445.1 coordinate 58,240,162, forward strand.
TCGACGGTGGTAGCCGAAAAAGTTGCACTAATCGCTCGTACATGACTTTAAACTTCATAAAATTGCCCCAATATTGTAAACTGAAAAAATTTGTAATGCGAAACAGAAACTTTTGGCACGATGTTTTAATGCGTAGCAATAAGAAAATATATCTGAAGGGATATAGGCACAGCGGGGACAAAATATTTAACTGTAAATAACACACTGCCAGCTATTCTAAGGTATGTTACTTCAACAGAAAATTAAGCACACAAATTTTTCAACTGCAATATATATTTTTATCACATTTACTTTTTCGATGTCCTAGCTTTTTGCGCTTTTTTTTTGAAGAGGAAAATTGTTCCACAATTTACTTCATGTACAGTGGTAAAGTTCGTGCACCTTGCGTGTTGAAACGCAACCAGACTGCGCGATACAATAGTTTCATGAACGAAGATGTAGAGCATACCAAAAGTGCTTAGAAGTGATTTTCGTTTTTTAATGTAATAATGGCGCAAGCCATAGCCAGGCGGGAGCTTTGTCAGCGGTTAATCTCTCCATCAGCATCCTCTGATTTGATCATCAGGATCATACCCAATTTATTCATCATCAACAGGCAAGAACAAGACGTCGCATGGACTCCGCCGCCACTGCATGTACGCTACGTTTACTGCACGACAAGTTTTGCGCATAAAACGAACGCTGGTACTGTTCCATTACTCTGTTGCAACGTCTCATTTGTGACTTTTTGGCGGAGGTGTAGGTATGCTCTAGCAGCCGATATTGAGTGGCTCTCGGCGCCCCGCCAAGCTAGCCAAATAACAAGCCCGGCTTGCGCGCATTCTCCAAGAACCAAGCTCACTCAAGCCGCCAGTTGCAGGGACACACATCGGAGTTCGGTCAACCACAGATCGAGAGTAGGTCCACCAAACCATCCGGCATGACATCAACTTCCCAGCAAACAGATGCACCCCATGCGCGCGAGGTGTACTATCATATCACACCAAGAACTCCTGCCTCCTTCAATGGTCAGGATTACGAGACAATTGAAGACTGAATAAAATCGACTGGCTCGTCACAATGGATGGACTACCGACGATTGCCGGCAAAGGCTTTATTTAAAATTGGAAGGGATGGCTCGCCACAGTTCGGAAACAACGAGGCTTTGTTGACATTGTCGGAGGTTTGTAACGATGAGACAAAAAGTGTACGGTGCAACACAAATGTATATACATATATCAACTATGTACAAGATGCAATGAGAGCTCGGGCTCACCTCGTGCCACACACAGCTTTGTTGTTGGTGTGGATAGCCTGGAGCTAAGTGCCAGTGTTTCTTATCTGCTTGCCATAGCATTGGTGCTTGCCGCAAGAGAGACTGAGGCGCGCCTTCGCGAACCATTACAGACGCAAACAGCTAAAGACTTCCTTAGGGCCTAACAAAACTGTGACAAGCTTTGTTTAAGATGTGCTGCGTCTGAGAACTCACATCGACGGTAGGTAACCACAAAGAAGAAGTTTCGTACACTCCTGAGGGGCGTAAAAGGCGACAGTTCCGGTGTGCTTGTCGGTCCTCCGACAACGGTCGATGCCGCCGCCAGAGAAGCAATGAACATCGAGCGAGGATTGGCAGCCCGAAGCGATAACTATCGCACAGGTATCGCTGCCAGACGATCTTAGATTTTTGCCATAGTACTGTAAAGGCCTTGCGGACCGAGAGTACACCAGAAAGATTGTGCGGGAGGTTGTAAGAGCGGAGTTCCAGAACATGTCGACTGCAATCCCCGCATGCTATGTTTCTCTCGCACAAACAGTCCAGGTGGAACTCCGGCCGGCGAGCGATTGTTCCCTGGGGCCCCATCACTGTGGCACTCAAGGGCTAAGCGACTTATACGACGGTTACGAGCCAACCGCGCTTCTTGACTGCTAGACAGGACGTGGAACCACCACGACGTTACAGCCTTCTTCCTCCGTGCAATCATCCTCCCAACAACAGGATTAGGCACAGACATAGCAGGCACACATGCAAGCTCCTATTTGATTATCTCTCGACGTTTTGGGCTTGCTGAGTGGGGAGCAGGAGCAGAAGAAAACGAGGAGGCACGGCCGTCAAGGTTCTCCCGAATTAGTTCCCCTATAAGCACGCGAAAATCTTCGTCGCCTAAACGCGTGGCCAATATATTCAGCTGAATGCGGATCGACTGCAGTTCGTCTAGACGTTTGGCATGTAGTGGTGACATGCGAGGCGGTTTTAGGGTTCTCAAGAGCAAACTGTTTGGTACCTTTCAGGAGGTGGCGTATGCGGTCTGACTGCGACACATCCTTATTGACCTTCCGGCCTACTGCGAGGACATACTCGGTGTAAGACGTGTAGCTGCTGCGCGGATGTTGTACGAGCACTTCCAGTTTCTTCTTCCTCCTCGGAGGGAGCTTGCGATGTTCTAAAAGTCTCGTGGATTTAGGTTGTAGAGGTCGTCCTATCGGGTATGTGTCCCACGTTATCGAGGTACCACGTATTCGGGATCTTGGCAAGGGAAAAGCCTTCAACCAGCCGTTTTAGCTTGTGGTCCCACCCGTTATATGAGCTGACTCTCTCGATGTTGTCAAACCACTCTTCACCATCATCCCTACGAAGGCCAGCGAAGTCGGGAGGATCTCGTTGGCGGCTGGTGACAAAACACTGCGGGGAAGGCGTAACCGCGCCGCTGGCTCTATCGAGCATCATGGGCATGATCTCCTGAGCCAGACGGCGCCCTGAGCGAAGCTCCAGTAGTGGCGCTGTAGAGGTAGACTGTGAGATCCGGACGCAACCACCACCACATGAAAGACCATGGAAAGCGTGACTGGTTTATTCGGAAACTCTTACTCAAGAGCCCTATCAAGTGGTGATTATGATTATGTACAGGTGATGATGCCGAGGCCATGAGAGCTAGCACTGATGATAATCTGCTGATTATGAGAAAATGTCGGTAAGGTATTCAAGAGCACAGGGGCCTGGTCAGGGTGTCTCAGGTTATGAACACCACTCTGTTGGAACATGACAGAAATTTTATAAAAGCCAACGTTTCAATCAACCACATATCTATAGCGCATACTGCTACTGCCGGACAAGCGGTATTAGATAGCGAAAGTTTGTAACAATACCAACATTTATATTTTCATGATTCTTGTGAACACGGTATTTAAGGAACGCTACAGAATATTGTGTGTTACTGATACCTGCCAGGCAAACCTCATTGCACTGACAGACATAGCTACTATCTCAATTGGTGGCAGTAAACATTTACTGGCTTTCAAAAACCGCACTAATGTGGCTCCGTCCAGTAAGACCCGTCATGGCTCATTCTGATATTACAAAGGCTGAAACAATTTTGATAGAGTCATGACCAAAGTGACCATATTCTTTAAGCCCCAAAGCTGGACGCGGGGGTTAACAGGAAAGAGGGAGGAAAGATAGAATGTGGCACATAGCCTAAATAACTAAGTACCTTTTCTTTACTACATCTGCCCAATGCGGCGTTCCTAGCCCTCCAGGATTGTTCCTGGACAGTAACTGATACTTCTTGCTTGAATTAATTGCATTACCAGTTTTTGATTTTTGTTGATGTCTCTGTAGTGCCGTTCACTAATCATGTGCACATTCACCGTAAGCAACTTTATTGCTTTGAACGCGATTAAATGAAATTGCGTTATCTCTGCTGTGCGCGTCTCATTCATGACGGAAAACACTATTTCTGCTGGTACGTTTTTGCATGGCAAGAACATGGCATACTCAACGATTCATATTGTTTAGGATGGGTCATTTTTTTCGACGAGGTAGAGCCCGTTCACCCACCGTGCCTCAAACACAGAAGGGTGTACTCAATGGCTTGTTGGTAAACTGTAACTAAAAAAACAGCTTAGAACTTGGGATTAGGCAAGAAGCACACAACAGTGGCGCTGTGTTGTGTGTTTCTTGCTTAGACGCAACGTCTGCGCTATTTTTGTGAAGTTCTTAGAACGAATTTTTTTGGCTGTGCCATTCGTACAGCTTTTCGTTAGTTACACATGACAATCGATAGCGTTTTTTGTACTCTCCATGGAACTTTGGCCAAAGCGCCGTCCTACAAGCAGGCGGCCGGGACAGCGGTACCACAGCTGCAAAACCGTGACATGTGTGCCTAAATCCTACGTCTCATCTCTTTGGTCAGGCTACGGCTATTGCAACGATTTCCTTCGTTTACAAAAAACTGCGATGTCATATACGGGAGGTTTCAGGTCACCCACATACCGAATAAACACACAAGGGGTTTTATCATCAATGGCCCTTTACGCAACGTGTAAATCTTAAAGCAAAACATGTAATTGAGGGCACCCGTGGGATATAGACCATTACACGTCAGTAGCGGCCCACATGGTCTCGTTAATAAATATTTTCTTGGTGCACTTCCACTGCTCAGCAGCCACAGCCATTTTTAAACTGTGGATATATTCACATAATCAAAAATACGTAATAACTTTTAATGAGTGAGAATCTAAAGCCTTTTTCCGGGCCGACATACTGAACGGCGACGACAGATTGGCCCACCTTGGAGCATCGTTGTTCACACCTTGCCTTGTCGGTGTTAGAAATAATTGCGGGACTTTTAATGCACCATGGTTAATGATATTCTGCTAGTTGTGCGATGACAATTTGTTTCGCCTGAGCTAGCACCTTTGAAAGATCTGACAGACGAAGTTGGTCAAAAAGATTGGGGGACAAGACGCAGCGCTTGTATGCCTAACTGTGTCGTCTGCTTTCAGAATTACGGTTGCGTGTGCTTCTCGGTAAACGGTGGCAACGCATTAAGCTCGAGTGTGTCGTTAAGGGGCAAGGCAAAGAGTGCCATAGTCGGCCCTAAACGCCTTGTACACGGTACTCTTGAGGATCAGGCCATCAATACATGCCAGGGTGGATGTCACACATCGCCCATTCAAATTAAGCGGTTGTTAGGTGCTGCTCTGAAAGTTCTTTTATCGCCATAAATTCACAACATAGCACTGCCCCAACCCACCCCCCAAAAAACAATGACTGCGTTTTGACTCAGCTAAACTTGTATATGCAAAGCAAAAGTTTGGCTTCGTTTGATTGAGTCTTGATTTCGCTTAGTTTACCTTTGATTTACGGTATTGCCTACTATGTCTCAAACCCGTTCGGGCGCGTGCACCGCTCACAGAAAGAGGGCTGTGTCAATGTGGCGTTCGTCGGTGCGAATGCGGCGTTCACTGGAGCGCACGCGGCGTTCATTGACACAAAACGCACCGTACCTTTTCGGCGGGGTCGAGACAAGTCACGTTGCCGGAGACAAACCAATGCCGCATGCATGGGAGGCTCCGGGTTTGGTCGGCTGGGCGCCCGCTCTTGCCAATGCAGCCGCCCCAGAACGACTTCAAAGGGAGCCTTGTTCGCAGCGCCGACAGCGGCCCCGGAAAATCACGCAAAGCGCTTCGAAGGATGTGTCACCAGGGGTGTGTCTAAGGTCGAAAGGTCGCATTGCCCATCATCTCGGTTATCGCTGGACGAAGGTAGTAAAGCTTTGCTTTAAAAAAAGTGCTGCCACTTGCACTAGTGGGGAAAGGCCGGAGAAGGACAAACGCTGGTGCTTCCTCAACATTCGCCGGTGACCCGTCTGTTGCCTTTACATGAACGACTGAACGTGCCGCTGAAAGTTGTAGATGACTGGCAGACCGCAATCATTTTATCCGCCGAGTATAACGCATTCCCAATGTGGAACACGTTGGCATTCGCAAGAAGGCATGGCGAAGTCCAAATTGAAGCTAGATGCATCACAAAAGAAATACTCGTTTGCTCCGGAAAGGGATAATAGCGCAACTCAATAGAAGCGGGTTTCATAACGCGTTGGACCAATGTTCAATTGCCACAAGGGGAAGTGTTTTTTTTTAATTGGATCTTTTCTGTTTGCCATAGACAACTTACGGTAGTTTTAAACAGTTGCTATTTTAAACCATAGTCTTAATGTCTCCAAATGAACCGCTTGTAGAGTAAATTGTGTAAAGACGGCCGAACGTTTACGAACTGATCGCCCATCTCCTTTTCTCGCCATATATGTGGTTTATTTCACGGCAACCTCACCGCCCAAAATTCACCTCAAGCTGAGTAGGCGTCTGTTCGGCCGCTCATTGACTACTGAGGCTCGCGCGACCAATCCCCGATAACGATTGTCTTCCGTCACTCAAAGTGATGCTTTATTTTTGTACTATTGTCTTTGAACACAATGTGATTTGCTGTCTTCGCCGGTTAGACTCTGTAGGGTTGATTTAAGTGTTTGTTTTCAAACATTTTTTTTTGTTTTTCTCTAACAAAGGTGAATTTCGGTGTGTCTCAGTTGTAGGTCCCCTAATAGCCAGTTTTAGCATGTCGTTACCGTGTGTGCGCTACCGTTTACCGTGCTACCGAAAGCCGCTGGCAATGGTGAAGCCTGTGCCGGTAAGTTACCGCTCGCGGTAACTCTCGCACTCCGCAGTCAACTCCCGCAAACACAGTAAATGGTACTATTAACACTGTAACACTATGCTAAAACTGTCTAATGTCCCAGTGTTCCCTTATATATTCCCATCAATAATTCGTAATTACCTTTCAAAGTAAAACAAAAGATTTCGTATTGAATAATACTGCACTGGAACTTGCATAGTTCCATGTAAATGGTTAGGTTTATTTTTCTTTAAATCCAGTATACCACATACCGAGGCAGTGGTCGCTAAAGAATGCGGGCATTACAGGGCAGCATAAAGATGTCTAATCAAATCACACGTGGAGTACACTCTATTGAGAATTGCCTAACTCTTTTAAAATACCCGAATTTCACATCACTTCGCATACTGTTCATTTGCCAACACATACTAATCCAAAATAACCTAATATACCAGATTCTACCGCAGTAGGGTGATCGCGAAAAGTAGTGGTCGCGTGCTATTGAGATGTTGAAAGACACACACTTTCTGTTTTCAGATATGTCTGTCACTGCTAAAAAATGGGGTCTATTCTTTTCCGTTATCTTGAAAAAAAAATTAAATTGTTGACAAATTGCGAAATTTCAACCGGCACATCACAAATCAAATATTTCTCTAGAACCAGAGCAGACATCTTGACCAAAAGACTCAGTAGTTTGTTGTCAAAGAACATGCAGGCTTCGGTTACCCAATCTGCATGACGGACACGTGAGATGAGCCCCACTATGTCCCAACATGTCCTAGTTACTCCCATCCCCCTCTACTTTTGTCTCATGATCGTTTACTACATCTACGTCCAGGCATGTGAAAAGGCGGTACACATGGCTCTGCCGTAGCTAAAAAGAATCATCCCTTACTTTTGTGGCTTCAATATTCAAAGGAAGGGAATGAACAATTTTTAACCTCAATTCGTCTTAACAAGCCCATGTTGTTAAATGAAACTTTTGCACCCAGGGTCATCGAACTGCGTTGTGACGCTCCTGCCCCTTAGCCACCAGCCATTCTAACGAGACTATGGCCGTTACCCACCACATTGGAAAACACCCTGGCCTAGTCGCCATTGCCGGCTTCTTGCCTGGGGCTGCAAAGTTATTTGCGCGACCCTTCTGAACGTTAACATAAACCTTAGGTGGCAGGATGTTGAAAAACCTCCGGTGAATTGGGGGTAGGGTTTGCCCTTAACTGGTCATTCGTTCTGGGGACCCTTTCAGTGACTCATTTTGCTGACCACGCTATGGTGAACATGCTTCTTCGCGACGTCGATTTCGAAACGTCATCCGCAGAAATGGCATCGCCTAATTTATTGGCGCTGGTTGCCGCTCCCTGCATCGTTTCGAGATCACCTCTCCCCTTTGCAGTTTTCTCACCCTTTGCGGCGTCTATGATGTGTCCGCCACCGACGTCTTTGCCAATGGGTCCCACAGTGCTCGCACGCGAGCGTTTTGTCGCTCAGTGGTTGTCAGCGTGGCCGAACAGTCGACACCGGAAAGACATTGACACCTTAGACTCAGGGTTAATGCACCTCACACTCCCGGCTAAATTGCACTCAAGACAGCCTCTAGCGCCGCCTGTCCAAGTTCTCTGGTGAAGCAAAGTATGCCCTTATGCCCAGTTTTCTGCTTTCCGATATGGCCGCCATATGGTCGCCATATTGCACGGTCGTCAATTCGGACGTCTTCGAATTCACGCATTATGCGCACCACCGCTCTCTGCTCAGCTCACTCGCTCTCCCGAAGGGGTAGAACTCCAGTGGATGTCTTCGTGCGCATCCCCGTGCAAAAGTCAGTTAAGCTTGAGTTTCACCTCCTGGTTCTGCGGTTTCTTCACAACTCCGCGACGACCAGAAACTGCAAACACCTTAGTGCTGCAAGTTTCCTTCTTTACTTCTGCACTTTTAAACGTCAACGTCAAGTCGTGGTTGGTTTGACACTTCACTTAGGAAAACACAACGGCCAACGCACCAAATTTAGACTGTAAATCGGTACAATTTTTGATTCTGTACAGGCGAAGTGTTACGTAGTTTGGGAGAAACACTGAATTCATCCGGTAGGCAGCGCCAGAAAGGTAATTTGATCATACGGATTTTTGTTTTTGTATTGATCCTGTTACTGAGGCCGGCAGCAACTAAAAGCACCACTCGGTTCGAGCTGATGACTGCATTTTCACGCACTGCGTTGCCCAGAATCGGAATGCACCATTACGAATAAGTGGAAGCAGTTTTTATTTGCCCGGGATGCATGATTGTGAAAATATGCAGCAACATTACGCAAGCCTCTGTTTAACGATAACGATGATTGAAATCAAATTTTTCTGGTGCAAAATCAAATGTTGGAGAGTCAAAGTCGAGGTCCCAGCTACCAAAAACCCAAATTTAGGTCACGTGAATATAAAAGCACCACAACACACCGCCTGCAAGTGAACGCCCAAGCTCAGACAATACCCAAAGAATCCATTAAAAAGAGGTTCACGTTCAACCATCGCAGTCGTTAGGTGGAGGTCCGCACAATTTTTCCTTTCACGTACGGTACTATTTGTTATGCAGGTGCAATTGAAGAGACTTCATGCTATGTCTCTTGCATCGTATCCCCCTTTATTCTAAACTGGTATATTTGCAATATTATATTAGTTTTCATTCCACATTCCCTGCACATGGCGTTACGGTTAAGGCAGCTTCAAATAACGTTTACTCTCCCTGGTCGGGCATGCATATATAAGTGTCTTCTGTGCGTGCTCAGCTTTTTGTTTACTTAACGTCGCTAAATGTCGAACTGTCGTTATTCAAAAAATCATAACTACTTTAGAATCTGGTGTTGTATCACGCCCACAACACATTACTAATTGTTCTGTGGCGCCAGTTTTAGTTAACCCTAGCACTTCATTCTTTGTACGTAACAGCAATCCCAAAAGACAAAACACCTACCAAATATTTCAAGTACAAATAAGCTAATATTGTACAGCGAAATATATTTAACCGGCTTTTTCGGGATCTTCGATAAGCGATTGTTGGCGCCGTTCATAACAAAGATGGCCGAGCTTACAAACTTTTTCGCACTTTTGCGCAAATTTGAAAGGGTGCTTAACCGTTTTCAAAAAGAGTGATAAACCTTACATTTAGGTGTATATACTGTGTATAAAATTCGTCCAACCCCTTCGTTTGTTTATGGTTAAGGCACCGTTTCAGCGTTTTCCGAGCTGCCGAGTGATCAGGCGACGCTTGCCGACGGCGCCACAAAGCCTGCAGCTGCCATCCAAGGATCAGAGAAGACGGCCCGGAGTCACTCTCATTGATGGCCACGCTTACATCTAAGTGAGCAGTAACGTGGTCACGGACGAATCAGATCCGGGAAGCAAATGCGCAAAACCGGGAGAGGGAGCAGGGAACGCGGCCGTAAGCGGAGTTACGCCCGGTAAGTCAGGAGGTGTTTTACCAAGGATACGGCAGAGCTCCAGTAAAATGAAGGTGAAATTTAGCGCGATGGAGAAACCGCCAGGCGGGATAGTAAAGCTTTTCTTTAGTAATAAAATATCAAAGCAGATAGTACAAAAGACATTTCTCTCATTCGCTAAAAATTGGAGAGGTGCTAGGGTACGAGCGGGAAGAATAGTTATATAACAGGGCACGAGCGGATGAAGAATCTCGACTTTGGTATTCTTCCAGATGCGGGGCCAGTGTTTGAGGCGTTTGGTTGAATTTCATTTCTCATGTACGCGGCAGCGTCGTGCCCGATGCGAATGTGTCGCGGTGGTTTAAAAAGGCCAACAGTGAGCGGTCCTTTTGGACAACATTGCTAAATGATACGATTGCATTCATAGCATTTGCGTGCTTGCACTCCCAACAGCGGTGAAACTTCTTCGGTGAACCATTCGTAAGGGATATTGACGTACAGCTAATTCATTTTCCGCCACAAATTCCGATAAAGTGTTCACTGTTTCACATTAGTATATGTTGTTATAATATTTAAGGAAAAGCACAATATCAGTAGGAAAGGACAAAAGTTCAATCAGGCAAATGCACTTTTCTTTTCTAAATGCATATTCAAACACGTTGAAAAGAAGCATTGCTGCTGCATTTTGTTTCATTTATGTCCTAACGTTTACTTATTTTCTTGATGTCTATTGAAATAGTCTCTGGTCCACAGTTCTTTTACTACAAATTAAATACCCAGATAGATTTTCAACAATTTGGCGAGCTAAGAACCTCCTAAATGTGTGAAAAATCCTAATCGGCGAGCCATTGGAATTATATCTGAACTTTCTAACTTTCATTCCGTGGCAGTAAACAGTGAAACGGCCGCTAGACAGCACCCTCCGAAGCTAGGTACATTGGCTATCTGGTCTACCGCCAATTACTAGGTGACAATGCGTCGTCCTTTGTCAGTGTCCTACTTCTACCCTCTTTCCGCACGAGTGTTCCACTTTTCTGCACGCATATTCAGTGATCAAGTTCATGGCTTCCCACGTTTCTGAAACCTTATCCTAGGATAATGCTCCTCGGTGCGCCCCAGTTCAAAGTTTTGTTTTCTTTGACTATCTATTTTTAATGTTATGAATGCGTGCTTTTTTCAATAGATTTCACTGCGTAATACCGGAAAGTACCATACGCTAGAAACATGAAGCTGTTTCTCTCAAACAATCGAAAAGATACCAGCACTTGAGGCCCCATATCCACCGCTGGAGATCTGGGGGTCTCCCAGAGAACAGTGCCGTATTTTAGAGGTGTTTTAAACGTGTGCTGTAATATTCTGCGGAAGTCACCAACAGCCAGTTAACCTTGCGGTGTTTGGAGCCGTAGTTTTAAGGAAGAAGGATGGCAAAAGCTAATTTGATCCGTTTTGTAGGACACTCAAATCTGATATGTTTATTGCCACAGCTCACTGATGCCTAAACAGGCAGCAAATAATTTCTTGAAATGTTAGGAAGGCTTACAAAACAGGTATCAATGGAAGAGCAAGTACAAACTGTGCTTGTAGTAGCAAAATGGAAGTATATATCCTCAACTCTTTCCAAGATATCTCTGTCCTGCGTGATATCATTGAAACCTAGTTCAGCGAACACATTTTTTAGAGTCGCGCTTTGTGCGGCTGTTCCAACGGTGCAATGGCCTATATTGTGGTAATACCGCGTCGTGTGCCTCCTCCTTAAGTTTCCGCCTTGCACGATGCACTTTAAAAGGAAAAAGAGGTGGGTGGTTTTCCGGCTTCTGGAGTTAAAGTGATTATACTACAGAGCCACACATAATTCAGCCTGAATTACCATCCCCAGGTACATAGGCAATGCGTAGAATGCCGTAAAATTACCAGTCAAGATTGCAGCTTTTTTTTTTCGTCTGCGTCCGCGAGGGTGGGCGAAACTCATAAATCCGAAGCGCACCGGAAAGGTATCGTCCCCACGGAAATGGTCATATACAGAATAGGTTTTGCGAATAATATAAAAATAGCAAAACGAAGGCCACCAGATAGACATGATTAGCTAAAAGGAGCCGTGTAGTATGAATATAATGCATTAGGCTAGTTTGTAGCAGGGAGCCTTCACTCCTTATCTGGTTCCATGTAAGTTCCAGTTAAACGGGTCAATCCACATATTTTTATCTGGATCTAAATGAAGAATAACTGGAACGAGAGATATAAGTGGATCTTATCTGGAACTGTCCATTTGTTTTCTTTAGGTTTGTGGTTATTATGTGGAACCGAATAAATGAGGGGATGCGCTGTCGGCCGTTCCAGTTCATCATCATCATCATCATCATCATCACCAGCCTGTCTACGCCCACTGCAGGGCAAAGGCCTCTCCCATTATTCTCCAATTACCTCGGTCCTGTGCCAACTGTGACCAATTTATCCCCGCAAACTTCTTGATCTCATCTGCCCATCTAACTTTCTGCCGCCCCCTGCAGCGCTTGCCTTCTCTAGGGATCCACTTTGTTACCCTTAATGACCAGCGGTTTTCTTGCCTTCGCATTACATGCCCTGCCCAAGTCCAATTCTTCTTCTTAATTTCTACTAATATGTCTTTAACACCAGTTTGCTCCCTGACCCACTCCGCTCTCTTCTTGTCCCTTAATGTTACATCTATCATTTTCCGCTCCATTGCCCGCTGAGTCGTTCTCTATTTAAGTTGAACCCTCTTAGTGAGCCTCCAAGTTTCTGCCCCTTAGGTGAGTACCGGTAAGATGCAGCTGTCATACACTTTCTTCTTCATCGACAATGGTAGGCTGCTATTCATTATCTGATAATGTCTGCCATATGCACCCCACCCCATTCTGATCCTTCTAATTATCTCTGCCTCATGGTTGGGGTCTGGGGTCACAACTTGGCCTAAGTATATATATTCGCTTACCACTTCCACTGCCTCGCCATTTATCTCAAACTGCTGTGCTGTCCCGAGGTTATTGATCATTACTTTAGTTTTCTGCATATTAATTTTCAGGCCCACGGTTCTACTCTGTTCGCCCAGTGCGGAAAGCATGCTTTGCAATTCGTCCCCCGAGTTACTTAGCAAGGCAACGTCATCAGCAAATCTGAGGTTACTGAGGTATTCTCCATTAACCCTTACTCCCACCTGTTGCCAATCCAACGTTCTGAATACTTCTTGTAAGCATGCTGTGAATAACATTGGAGAGATTGTGTCTCCTTGTCTGACACCCTTCCTTATAGGTATTTTACTGCTCTCCTTATGGAGGATGATGGTACCTGTAGACGCATTATAGATATCCCCTAGTATTCTTACATAATGCTCATCTACCCCCTGGTTCCGTAATGCCTGAATGACTGCTAGGGTTTCGACCGAGTCAAATGCTTTCTCATAATCTATGAAGGCTATATATACGGGTTGAGTATACTCAGCGCACTTCTCTATCACCTGATTGATCGTGTGAATATGGTCCATTGTTGAATAACCTTTACGGAACCCTGCTTGTTCTTTAGGTTGACTGAAATCTAAGGTTGCAGAGATTCGGTTAGCGATTACCTTAGTAAATACCTTGTAGACGACTGAAATTAAGCTGATCGGCCTGTAGTTTTTCAAGTCCTTCATGTCGCCTTTCTTATGGATTAGGATGATGTTCACGTTCTTCCAAGATTCCGGTACCATTGCGGTCATTAGGCATTGCGTATACAGGTTTGCCAGTTTTTCAAGTACAATTTCTCCGCCATCCTTCAAGAGGTCTGCTGTTATCTGATCCTCACCAGGTGCTTTGCCCCCTTTCATTTCTTTCAAAGCCTTCCTTACTTCTTCGGTCGTTACTGGTGGGATGTCTATCTCCTCTGAACTACTGTCTCGTTCGGCATTATCCTGTATGTCCCGGCTACTGTACAGATCCCTATAAAACTCCTCGGCCACTGTGACTATTTTATCTCTATTTGTGATGACATTGCCTTGCTTATCCTTAAGTGCATACATCTGATTTTTCCCCACGCCAAGACGTCTCTTTACTGCTTTCAGGCTACCTCCGTTCTTTACAGCGTATTCGATCCTCTCCATATTATACTTCCGTATGTCAGCTGTCTTGCGCTTATTGATTAACTTCGAGAGCTCCGCTAGTTCTATTCTGTCAGCTGCGGTAGAGATTTTCATGGTTTGCCGTTTCCTGATTAGATCTTTCGTCTCCTGTGAAAGTTTACCAGTATCCTGTCTAGCCATAGTGCCCCCGACTTCTACTGCACACTCCGTGAGAATGCGTGTAAGGTTGTCGCTGGCTTCTTGTGTCGTAAGCTCGGCTTCCTCGTTAAGGGCGGAATATCGGTTCTGCAGCGCGATCCTGAATTCTTCTACTTTACGTCTTACTGTTTGCTCATTTATCGGCTTCTTTCGTACTAGCTTGTTGCGGCCCTCCTCAACTCTAGCCTAATTCGAGATCTTACCATACGGTGGTCACTACAACTTACCCTTCCGAGCACTTCCACATCCTGCACGACGCCAGGGTTATCGCATTATATGAAGTCTATTTCCGTTCCAGTTACTGTTCCACTAATGTCACAGTAAGACTTTTGGCCAGTACTTTTGTATATTTTTTGCTCGTGTCTTGTTCCACATAACTTGTGCGCTGCAGTGAAGTATGCACTGAATCGTGCATTAACTGGAACAATGAACCACATATATATTTGACGCGCTTTGGCGCACAAGCGCACGCACACATACACACACACATGCATGCAGTCACACACGCACACACGCACGCACCACATAAAATTTAATAAACTTCGTCGATATCTATGGAACTGTCTTAGAGCAGTTTACTTATATAGGACGGCTAAAACGTATTTTTAGTGACGTTATTTGACAGAAAAAAATATGTCCACTGCTATAACAACACCGTACAAAGCATGAAATGTGCGAGAAAAGGGTATCTTAGGAAAAAAAAAAAAATTCCACGAACCCCTTTCAGGTTGTCTGCGACGCTCAGACAGCTTTAGTGAATATCGCCTTTTGCTAATTGCAGACGCGCAGTACGTCTGAAATCACCAATGACTTGAATTTGAGAAGTACCAGATGTCCTCAGGTTCTCCTGCTGCGTTTGGGACAGAGCCTTGGTAGTGCAGAAGAATTCATTGGGCTTTTGTGTATACCTCATAAAGAAATATATATAGTTGTTGAGACTATTGCATGTTCTGCATTTGGTTCACAAAGTGTCGCAGAAACATTGTTTCTTGCTCAATGCTCATCCATCAGCTGGCTGTGTTGTAGTACGTGCACAATTTTAAGTGCTTTACCGGAACGTATAAATGGCTACAATCTGCTTTAAAAAAGGTACTTCGTTCAGGTTATTTATGCCCTGATGCAGTATATACATATTGTTAACCGACTCTGCCGCATTTTACACTGCACGCAGCATGTCACGCATGCAGTTATATATGCTTGGATGTTCGTTACCATTTTTCGTTTCGTGCATGCTATTAAGGGTGACTCACCTGATCCAATTCATATGGCACTCACTAATTCATGACGTAAATTCATGAGACTTACTAATTCAAAAGCACCATGTACCGATACAAGAACTTTTACAAACTCACAGAAATGACACTAACGATCCGGTTTGCTTTTTCTAGAAACACAGTAGACCCTCGTCAAGACGAACTTGGTTAAAACGAACACTGTATAAGAAGCACAACATTTTTCTCTTGTAACGTCCACAATCACCTCCGCTTAAGACGAATTTCGGATAATACGAATACATTTTTACGGTCCCTTCGGGTTCGCCTTAACGGGAGTCTGCTGTATATCATTTCTTTGCAGAGATAAAAAAACAAGTAACGCATTTTGGTTTGTCCAGTCTTCACTGGAAGGCGCTAGCGGTCCACCATGCCAGAGTTTTATTTCTTTGTTTCATTAGAGAAGCGACATATATCTAAAATAAGCAAACTAGGCCGTTGTGAATATCGGTATGTAGTTATAAAACTATTCATATCGGTGCACGATGGTTTTTAAGTCCGTTGGTCATGACGTAGTAAGTCCGATAGGAATGCTAACAGGTGAGTCCCTTTTAATTTCCACAAGCAAAAAGAAAAGCCTCTTTGCAGGGAGCGGTTGACTGGGTGAACGGAACTAAACTTGGATAACTAAATATACCACGTGATACCTGCATTATTTTGTATGTATTAATGCTGAAATTACATTTTAATTCCTAATTATGCTGTGTAGTAACGGCAAAAATGCGCAGAGTAGAATGCATTTACTGTGCTTACCAGACCGGGAGTCTTCGACCTTGTCCGTTGCGCGCAAGATAGACGCTGTTTCGAGTTGTGTTGATGTGCTTTCAAGGCGTCATCTTACGTTTATCGGTTCCATGTTTCCATGTTTCATGTTTATGTTCCATGTTTCTTCCAATTTCTTGGACCAGTTGAGATGATCTATTTTACATTGCCTGAAGTGTAGAGAAATGGAAGGGACAGTTGTTGTCTTAGGATTACCGCAGTAACAAACGTTTATTTTGTAGTGGGGAAGAATTGTGGAAACACGCAGCGGGTATATAGAAAGTGTGCTGCCGTTTCTATGCTGTTTATGTCAGTGGTAACTTGAGACTTCAGGATAATGATCCAGTATCCATAATTAGTGGTTGCTACTTCACGAACTGCGTTATAGATAAGCCACTCATGCATTTTTATGCCGTCAATATCGGTGGTAACCCGAGAGTCGAAATAATTTCCGACAACGCTCAGGTGATAAGTTCTTGCATCACTATGTGCACCCAACATTAACCCATTTCTGTGCTTCCTTGAACTTAGAAAGTATTCTGCGAAAGCAGATTGCTACATTCCGTATTCGATCTGTATAACCTGTCCAGATGCAGACTATGGCTGACTGTGGATACATTTGTCTCTACACTGGTAGTTTGCGACAATTGTTTTTCTTTGTCTGAAGAACAGAAATTAACACGAATTATTTCCATTCCTCACATATACCTCTGAAATCGTGGCTGTGGCATTCACTGTGGCTGAAGACATCTTCGGCATGCCGAGGCATCGTCGTGACAAGTGTGGCAGATTATGAATACATTGTGGAAGTTAAAGCCATGAAAGAGTGCCTCTTGAGTGTTGCGTATTAGACAGACGTTCACCACTCCGCATGGAGCAATGACAGGTGAGCCTTAAAATGTTCAAGTATTTTTATATTTAAAATTGTTTCGCCTGAAAACGTTACCAGGGCTTGTGCTGCAAAATAAATTTCAACACAACTAATCAGGCATTGTACGAGATCTTGTAGTGCTCCCTTAGAGGGAAGCGTAAATTTATGCTTCGATATTTTTATACTTTTTTTATTTTCTAGGAAATAAGGTGGACCAGGACTTAAAACAATGGAACAAGGAATGCATGCTGCCATTTTCCTGGTTCTTGAAGGCGTCTGTTCACCGTTCTTGAAGGGGTGTTCACAAAAAGGAAACACATGAAAGCCGTTGTACGGAATGAAATCATTGCATTCTACAAGTAAGTACGCACTCCCAGTTCTGGAACTTTGATGGTCTCTTTTTAGCTAGTTGCAATATACGTTATGGTCGGAACACCATTTCATTGACAACTTGACCTGTAGGTGAAAACGACAGTAAGAGCTTTGGGAACGCGTTGGCAAAACTTTCCTGGAACCGCACTCTGAGGAGGCCCCGCCAGGAACGCCTGCATCTTCATTTTAGTTGGGTAAGTTGGCATTTTATTTTTGTGGGACTCAATTTATGGTAGTGTTTATTAAAGCTGGCATTTTATTTTTGCGGGACTGAATTTGTGGTAGTTTTCTCTGTAGCAAAGTCTTATTGTTAAAAATAAATCGTGAACTGCAATATTGGGAAATACCTTCACATTCAGCCTGTTTCGGATGCTGCAACATGTGGACAAAAAACTATTATTTTGCATTCAAGTTTTGCAAACATTTTGCTTTCACATTGAGAGTTGCTTCTGTGATAATACGGCGCCACGGCCACGCCCAGTGCGGTTGCTTTCCAGAATTAGAGAACGGCCATTGACAGTCTGTGCTAATATTTTTGTACATTGTTAGCAGCATTTCCAGAAAAGAAACCAAGAAATCGCTGATATTTCAAAAAATTACTGTGCTATAAAAGTGGTATCCTAAGCAACTTACTCATTTCAAGCCATCGTCTAACAAAATGTTCTTGTTCCTTCCTTAAAGGTACATGACGTGAACCAGTTATTCTCGAGGTCCAGTTATTTTGACAGAACACAATGGCCACGTAAATATTGTGTGCAAGAAACACGTCATCCATTTTCCGCCTGCGTTGTCACATCAAGATGTGGTCATCTTCCTCGCCGTATGTTTCATCTTAATCTCCTGAAACTTATGTGACTTTGGAGAGTTCTTGGGACTTTTGCAGAGAGTTCTTGACCATTTGACAGTGGCCTGGTGTCATTTAAGTTGAAAGCTCTGTTGAAAGTCTTGATGTGGTCACTCTACTTGGGGTTTTAAATTAGACGTTGAAGCCTTATTCAGAAAGATATGTCGTGGTTCAAATGATTGGTAGATGCACGCGGCATGTCAATTGCAAAAGTGAAGTCGTGCTTTCCTTTGCAATTTTTCATTATTGGCACAAAGCGCAGGCTGCCGTTGCAGCTACTCTCTTACTCTGTTAATGTAGTTAATGGCACTGCACTGTAACGTTTTTATTATTCAAGTGCAGCTCTAAATTTTTTTCCATGGCAGTGCTGGTGTTGATGGATGCAAACGTGAGAGTAATTATTTACACAGAGGGTTTGGGGCTTTATTAGTCAATTTTTCTACTGTATCTTAGCTGACACCTAAGGCCTAGAAGAATGCGAAATATACATATTTGGCTTGAAAAAGTTGTTTACTTTGGACAAATAGCATTTCTTACTTGTTAGAGGCAGTGCTTTGGTCACAAGCATACTCCCCTGATGATAGTAGGGTTTGTGTAGCACGCAACTCTGAATTTTACCCCAGATAAATGTTCCGGCTGGAAAAATGCTTCCAAGTTCGCTTGGTAAAATTGGTCACCTGTATGTTTCAACGCTACCTGTCTTGGTTATTTGGTATGTCTGAATTGTTCTTGAGGGAATTAATAACGTCTTAAGAGTTAGGCTGCTTGTTAAATTTTAAAATGCGTAACATGCTCCGAGCTATCTGGTTTGTAAAATTTTGTTTCACACTGGGTGCTATGAGCTTTTTTTGGATAAGTTATTTCAAATAGCTACAAATTGTTGGGGAAGCAACGCGGCTTCAGTGAAAGGCTTTTTCAGGGCGCGTATATAGTCAGTTTTGGCTACAGTTAGCTTAATATTACAGTTAGCTTGATATTGATATACGGTGTATGTTTTAATTTTGCAAAAGTGCCACATGCTTCCGGTACGTTTTTCTGTGCAAATGTTATATTGTTAGTATTGGCTCCGGTGTTCTTTTCCTACACTCTTGCAGGTGTTGTGATAATCCAACCGTGTATGACTTGTATTTTTGGCGTTTCCCTACAATTTATTAGCAAACTGCATATTTTGGAACCGGGATGCGTACACATGGTATGGCAAGCGCTGTGGGTACTTCCGCATTTGCGGTACCTGATTTCATGTGATAAAACAAGATATTTTGTGCTCACTGTTGTGTAATGCTTTTTGAGTTAGTGTGAGGGTAGATGTACAAGTCTGTTTGTGACGCGGTTGCGCTTAAAGCCATCTTCATGACCCATGTTTTTTTAGCAAAAAAGAACGGTAAATATTAACGAAAATAGGAAAATGCCACTAAGATTGTTTTAGTAACTTTAAATCGTTTTGGTATTTGATCCTGTACGCTGGTCACTTTCTGCCCAAGTGGAAACAGATATGTCTCTATATCTCCAATGTATCAATAATACAAGCGAATAAAATTTTCTTAGTGTTTTGAAAAGCATTGTATGAGTGCTAATAGTTGGTTTGGTATGTATTTTAATGCGTCTTGTTTCTTTTACATGCAGCCAAAACCCAGAACAGGATGCGGCGGATGAAGCCAAAGTCTCTGTGTGCCGCTCCAGGTATCTCAGACCAACTTTTATATAGAACTGTGCTTCGATAGGCAACTGTTGGCAACTGTCAGGGACAACACTGCTGAGGCGGTTTCAGTTTTCGAATTGTTGGTATCACTGTGGGCCATATGTCAGGGCTGCGTTAGAATGGTGCTTGCGGTTTCCTTCTGATACCAATGCATCCGCTAGCCTGGCAAATGACCTCAGTTTATACCAACAGAAAAGAAGATATATTGGAAAAGTGGAGTCCCATAGACAGCTTCTCAACGTATATCGGAACACCGTTTTATACAAACAGCTGGTCTGAAGGTACATGGAACGGCGCACCGGATAAATCCATAATCATTTTACGTGGATCAGTGTTCCAGTAACTTACACTACCCGTTTATTTGGAACCGTGATCCGTATACTTTTATTTGGAACGCCGATCCAGATAATTTAGCTGCAAACATATGTGGTGCACTGTTCCATTTACATTTTCAGGGTATGTGGAACACGGTTCCAATTATATAAGCGTTACTTTTTTGCACAAAAGTTCCAGTTAATAAGTGGATCTTATGTGGATCCAGATTAAGAGTGTTCAAGTAATGTCCGCAGTTAAAGCATGTTCGTTTGTTGCACTGCGCTTTTTGTCTTACTCTCCAGCTACTAACAGACGCCGCCTTCATAGAACAAAAATCTGAAGAAGGTTCTCCTGATTCCTGTGCCAAAATCAAAGCCTCTTGTTTAACATGTCTTAAGCAGCATGTGTGCATTACATAGATTATCTTGATTGCTGCGACTCGAAACCACAAAACATTTACAGCAATATTTTTGCTGCTGGATCTGTGACTTTTGCTATCCGCATTAAACGAGAACAGCGTGATTTCGTAAAACGTGCCGGTTGAAATCATGTTTTTACGCTTTTGTGTGCGACATGTTACTGGCGTTTTGTACACCTCTTTCCTGAATTTAAAAAAAATCAATATTTATTTATAATAAGCAAGGAGGTACATAACTGCAACAAAGAAAACTAAATCACGCTTGAGGTGTACAGGAAACTCATACTGAGCTGTCTCGTGACATGCCAATGGTCATACCTGGTTCTTCAACGTTACCACTTATCGATTAAGACAGTATTAGTGTTTGGATAAGTTGCCATGAACTTAAATAATATAACATTAGAAGTGCTTATAACCATTTATTAAAACTTTTGTTGTTTGGGCAGGCGAACAATTTGGTTTTACACCCCCTAGACAGAAAAAAAATATGAACTGCTCCGGGAAAGACGGCGCTCCTTGCAGGCGAGGCCGTCTTCTGGTGACACTGGTATTATGAGCTGAGTTTACTTTTAAAGCAGTGAGTTTCTACTTGGAAAGGTGGTGGCGTTATGATAGGCTTTGGCTAACTAGGCTAACAGGGCGAACGAACGAACGAGTTACTGCAGGTTAAAAGCTCAACATTTTTTGTAACAAAGATAAGAACATTGCCGAAATTTTAAAGGACATGACGTTTAAAGTTTCCAATACTATGTCTCTGAAATGTCTCGGAAATTTTGCAGCTTTGAGCCTTGAGATCAAAAATTGGAGGGATTTCGCGCTTTGCACTAGCTATGACCTTTGAACGTACAGGTCACTTCAGACTTTATCAGATTGATCACCGGTGTAAAGAAGCATCTTTCGCAGACAATGTTTAAATGAAAGCTTTACAACCCTCGTTCAGTGCCTTCACCGTAGCCGTAAATTTTGCCTTCATTTTAAACAGCTGCACTGTATCCTTAGCAATTCACCACGTGGCTCGGTGTGCCGAGCTCCGACTACGGCGGGATTTGTCGCTCCTTCCCCTGCCAGCATGACGCATGCGTTTTCTTGAGCTTGTCCCCATCTGTGCACCTGATTCACTGCGTACATGCGAGCTTGGCCAAGGATTAGAGAAAAGCTGACCTGTGGGAACTGGAAGCTTTAGGCCATCATATGTAAACGACGTCCGGCATTAGGCTAATAATTTTACGTGATTTTTACGTAATTATTATGCGACTATAACGTGAATATTACATCTGTAGTGTCGTATCGTTTTTTCTTTCTGATTGGAGGTTTTCTGTTCAAGTGGGACAACTTACGGGGAGTTTAAACGTATCTGCTATTAAACCGTAGTCTTAATGTCTCCAAATCAAACGCTCGAAAAGTAAACTGCGTAAAGGCGCAGGAACGTTTATGTGCTGATCGACCGTTGCCCTTTCCACGAAATATGCCGGACTCAGTTGCTCGCGCCCACCTCGCCCCCCGAAATTCAGCGCAAGCTTAGCAGGGTTCGGATCAGTGCTCTTTGGCCACTCATACTCGCACAGGCTATCCCCTATAGCCTTTGTGTTCCATCACTCAAAGTGTCGGTCTATTCGTTGTACTATTCTCTTTGAACACAAGATGATTTCCTGTCTCCTCCGGTTAGAATCTCTAGGTTTGATAATATTTATTTTCCAATATTGTTTATCCGTGTCTAATGACAGTGTCGACAACAGGCGCGGAAAGACGTAGACTAAGAAAGAAATACACAGGACGACGCGCTTCCTTTCTTAGTCTACGTCTTTCCGCGCCTGTTGTCGATATGAATCAGCACCAACTCGCCCAACTTGCCATCTTGTTAATGACAGTGGATCTCTGTATGTCCCTTAGTTGTACATTCTTTTGACATCTCCTAATTTTCGCCTATTTTATCCTATAAATTTCTCGTAATTACCGTTTAGAGCTTCAACACAGGCTTTACATTTACGAATACTGACCTGTGCCTACCATGGCTCTCCGTAAATGTGCTGGTTCATATTTCTTGAGATCCTAGATTCCACATACCCAGGCAGTATTCAGAAAAGTATGCGGGCTTTACAAAGCTGCATTAGGATGTCTCAATCAAATCACACGTGGAATGCACCGTATTGAGAATTGCCTAACTTCTTTACCATGCGTGAATTTCACATCACCTTCGCTTTGTGTACATTTGCCCACGCATACTAATCCAAAATAACCTAATGTTTCACACAACACCAAACTACCCTCGTAGCGAAAAGTTGTTGTCGCACGCTATTCTGCGGTTTCGACACGCAAACCTTTCTGTTAGGATCAGCCAAACGTTGCTGAAAAATGCAGTTTATTTTTTGGCGTTATTATCGCAAAAAATAAATAATTAGAAATTGCAGACTACTAAACGGAACATCTTAAATCAAAAATTGTTCTGTAACTGGAGCAGGCATCTTAAACCAAACCACCTACAAGTTGGTTCCCAAACAACCTTTAGGCTCAGGCTAGCCTAACTGCATGACTGACACTTGAGGTGTTCACCACCATATCCCACCGTGTTCCAGGTATCCAACTCCCTCTCGACTCTCGTCTCATGATCGTCTACTACATCTACGTCTACGCCTGTTAGCATGCGATTCACATTTCTCCGGGTTAGCTACCTCAAAAAACATCGGACGTTGATGTTTCCAATATTCAGAGAATCGAAAATAACGATTTTCAACCTCAATTCTTCTTGACTAGAGCATATCGCTAAATGAAACCTTTCAGTCCAGCATCATCAGGGTGCTTTTGTGAATTTACCGCCACCTTAGCCGCTTTCTAGTCCAACGATACTATTGCCCTTACCTGCAATGTCGGACGACGCGTTGGCCTCGTCGTCATCGCCTGCTTGTCGATTTAGTCTGCAAAATCTTTCGCGCGACCCTTCATAATATTAACAAAACCCTAAGGCTCCAGGAGTTCAAATAAAAGTTCACCATCTGCCCGTAGGGGAACCCTGAGTCGGCCCTGAAGCAGCAAAGGGGCCGACTCAAGTTCACATTAGTTTTCAGTTCGTCGTTTCCGTTAAGTTGGGGTTCCTAACTACGGTTATATATCCCGTTTGGTTTCCATGGTACCGCGGAGCTACAGTGGCGCCACCATCGGGGTATGCAGCGGCTACCGTCATGGGTGTAAGCCTAAGCTGCTTCGCATTATCGCGCGCGGAGCCGCAGGTGTTGCCAATCGTTGCGCAATCTCGAAGAGGAGAGGAGCTTCAGAGAGGAGAGGAGGAATGCCAGAGAGGAGGGTACATGAGAAAAGGAGAGGAGACGACGTGGAGGAGGATGCGCATGCGCAGTGGGGGTGTGGACTCCACACAACAGCGGAGGGAACAGGCGCGACCATAAGCTGCTTCGCATCTTAAACCTCCGAGGAACGGGGGGTGGGGTTTGCCTTTATGGGGTCATTTGTAATGGGGAACCCTTTCAAGGACCCCTTTGGTGACCTGGTATCGGCAAACATGCTTCTTTGCGGCGCCGCTGTCACGGCCTCAGCCGGAGCAATGGCACCATCAAAGTGAGCGGCGCTGGTGGCCGCCTGCTCTGTCGACTCGAGATCACTGCTCCCCTTTGCACTTCTCGCACAGTTCGCGGCGTCCATGATGTGTCGGGCAGCCACGTCGGTGCCAGTGGGTCCCACAGCTATTGCACGTGAGGGTTCTGGGAATCCCTGTTTGTTAGCGTGTCCCAACCTTCGACACCGGGATAACCTCTGCACCTTACAATCACGGCTAATTTGCCCTGCGCCATTACACTGAAGTCATTTAATAGACCGCCCGTGCAAGTTCTATGGTGAATCGTAATTTGCTATCACGTCCAGTTTTCTGCTGTCCAAATTTTCATTCCCAGTTTTTTTTTTTTCGCAGCTTGTCAAGTTTTATAAGACTTGAAGCCAATTTCGTAAGGGGTTGCCAAGCTTGGCTCACATATGATCTAGAAAAGCACCGTGGTCAATATACAATTCTTCGAATCCACCCCTCAAATATGCCACCCATCTCTGCTGCCACACACACTCTCCCACAAGGGGGCAAACACTGGTGGATGTCGTCTGCATCCTAATGATAATTCATTAACCCTTGAATTTCACCGTCTGGTTCGGCGGGTCGTCCACGATTCAGCAACGCCCACTAACTGCAAACTCCTTCGTGCTACAGGTTATCTTCTTGACTTCTACATTTGTAAACTCTAATTTCCAGACATGGTTGGTTTGACACGCCCCTTAGGAAAACACTACGGGCAACTCACGAAGCTTTGACAGTGAATCACTGCAGTTTTAGACTCCGTACTGTCGTCGCGTTACGTCAGCTGGAATTAGCAACTGTGTTTAACAGAATACTTTCGATTGACTCAGCTGGAAAGGTAATCTGGTCATTCGGATTTTTTTCCTTGTGTGATCTTGTTACCGCCGCCGGCAACAAACCATTGCACCACTCGGGGGGAGCCAATGACTTCACGATCAGTCACTGTGTTGCCAGGAATCGGAATGTGCCGTTCCAAAACCATCTAAGCAGTTTGGATCTGCAGATGAAGCACGAACGTGGAAAATTTGCAGCAACATTGTGCAATCTTACTTTTAATAATAACGATGGTTGAAATCTCACCTTCCTTGTGCAAAATCAAATGTTGGAGCACCAAAGTAGAGGTCGCAGCTATGAAACACCCAAAATGCGAGTAAGGGAATATAAAAGCAACAGAATTAAGCCTACACATCGCCTGCAAGGGAATTTTCAACCTCAGAGGATGTTTAAGGAATCCCTCACAAGATAGTTTCGCGTTCAACCATCGTAGTCTTTACAGGGACGGGTGACACTTTTGGCTTTCACCGACTATTTGTTCTCGACGTGCAATCCTTTCCCTAGACAGACATCCGGCTTGGCCTGTTGCCTGGTATTCTTCTTTTCATCTGGTTAATTTTAGTATATTTACAACATTTTTTTTCCTTTCTATGCAAGATTTCTCGCACCTGCCCTTATGGTTAGGGATGCTTCAACTTACTTTGAGTATTCGTGGGCGCACGGAAATATGTAGTAATGGTCATTACTAAAACCATCGTGACTTCTTTAGACTTTGGTGTTGAAAGACGCCCACATCTCGTTAATCAGTTTTCTGGAACGCCAGTCATAGGCAGCCGTAGGCACTTGAATCTCTGTACGTAACAGCGCTACCATAAGACCATAAACCTGTAAAATATTTAACGCACAAACAAGCCTGTATTTACCGCTAAATATATTTTCCAACCCTTTTCTGAATCTTCGGTAAACGAATGTTAGCGCTGCTTATAACAGAGCTGGCCGAGTTCACAAACTTTTTCGCCATTTTGCGCAAATTTCAACAAGCCATCTGTCTGAAGCGCTCAGTCACTGTGACCCTATGTGCCAATTTGGACAGGATGCGATCAGAGTAAAAAATGGTATCTGCACTGTTACAAGCAGGCACATTCACAGCATTCCCGGCGTACGTAGAACAGTATGTATTTTACTCTAACCGCGCGATTGATTTCGTTGTTCGCAAAATTTCCACATTTTGTTTACGCTGACTTGTCGTTCTGGCGCATTCAAGGAAGTACACTTCCTGCGATTTCATAGTGCGCTATTGTTCTCCATTTATCCTTCAAAATGTCGAAACAAATTGATTAGGTTTTAACTTGAAAAAGGTAAATTCTTGAACTTAAAAAGCGCAACAATTTGTTTTTTCTGCCTATCTTTTGTTCACCATGTGTGTAGCACGTTGAAAAGTTGATGGAATGCCTGCATGAGACGTACACAGAAATAACATTTTTAAAAAGAACTGTGAGCTGCTGGTAATAATTATACGCGTCAGCCTTGTTCAGAAAAAAAGTTAATGTGGAATTTATTTTATTTAAACCATTATAACGTATCTGAAACTATGCTTGACTTGTTACAAAATAGACGTGGTGTGGGTGTAAGCTTGGCAATTACAAAAAACAGAGGAGGTTCATTTATTACCGTTTTGGGGGGCGACAGGAAATAAGAAATGGCTGCAGTAGCTCGAGCTCCAGGTGATCCGAGTAGAACAACAAAAATTCAAATGGCTTTAATCAGTTACCCTGTAACGGCAAAGTCAGCTCTTGGCTGGACTTGTTAAGAAGGGTGTTAGCTTAATTAAACTCTCATTTAGTGCGGTCAGTGTATGTAAAATTCGTCCAAACGCCTCCTTTACCTACGGTTAAGGTACCGACTACACAGTTTTCCTAACTGTGGGGAGGTCAGACGACGTTTGCGTGTGACGGCAGAATGCCAGCAGCTTTCCCGGCCGCGGCGGCCGCTTTTCTGATGGAGGCGAAAAGCAAAAACGCCCGTGGGTACGAGATTTCGGCGCACGATAAAGATCCCCAGGTGGTCAAAATTAATCCGGAGCCCTCCACTACGGCGCGCCTCATCGCCCGCGTTGCGTCGGCGCGTTAAACCCTACAATCAATCAATCAGAATGCCAGCTGCTCACATCCAACGTTCAGAGAAGACGGCCGGTCCTGCTCTCATTCATGGGCATGCGCGCGTTTAAGTGACAGGTCACGTGGTCAGGCACAACCCAGCTGCGAAAAGCGAATCCGCGAAGCCTGGAGAGGGAGCCCGCTATATCACGTGATGCGTTGCCAAGAATACGTTGGAGCTCAGGTGAAATAAAGGTCCAACTTAGCACGACAGCGAAACAACTGGACGAGATTAGTAAAGCTATTCTATAGTTATAAAATATCGCAGCAGACAGCACGCAGGAAGTG
The DNA here is from genome assembly GCF_048455015.1 of Haemaphysalis longicornis. Taxonomy (NCBI): domain Eukaryota; kingdom Metazoa; phylum Arthropoda; class Arachnida; order Ixodida; family Ixodidae; genus Haemaphysalis; species Haemaphysalis longicornis. The sequence goes on from NW_027526445.1 coordinate 58,267,627, forward strand.
CCAGCCTTTCTTTCACTAAGCACGGAGAGACAGTATGGTAGGGGAGAGAGGGGGAGAAATATTACGGACAGGCGCGGATTGGGAAGGTAGTGTTTGGGATTCTTGCACATGCGCGGCCAGTGTTTGAGCCTTTTTATTGTGTTTAATTGCACATGAACAGGATATTGATATCGTAGCGCTGATCAGAATAGGGGTGGTGCCGTCAAAACGCCAAAAGTGAGCGGCCTTTTTCGACAACGCCGCTAAATAATACAATTTCGTTAATACCATTTGGACTGCACTGTGTTTGCCTACCCTTCCTAAGTCACGAATATTGCTTAGACTTTTGAGCAACCTCAATTACAGAAAACACTTTCTTCAGATACAAGGAGAGCAAGTTGCACGAGTTTTGTATACATTTTAGTGAACATTATCCCGGCACGTAAATATTAGTACGTAAATTTAGCACGTAAATATAGTAAATATTATCCCGGCACATCTGCTTTTGAAATGCTGCTTTTTCGGCGCGGTGGCCCGAACCAGCTGCATTAAACTTTGTTTTATATTTGTCATAACTTATGCATTGTCTTCTGACGTTATATTAAAAATTTTTCTATTCAAAATTTTTCCACATGTCAAACAAGATAGCCCCATATTTTTCTAACCTTATTGCGAGCTTTAAACCTTCTATACGTAGCAAGAAAAGGTCTACTCGTTCAGACGGTGGAATTTTATACAGTCAAATCTCGGTACAACGAACACCACATTAACGAACTTTTCAGAATAACGAGCATTTAAGAAATCCCACGCCGACTGCCTATAGTTTTAATGTAAAATTATTTCACTACTACGTACTTCAGAATAGCGGACATTTCAAAATAACGAACGTTTTATTTAGTTACGTGCCATGTTAACAACGCCTCAGTATTACGAACTGATGATTTCATTGCCAGCGATTCTTAGATTTCCGTTAAACAATCGCGGCAACCGGAGACGCGTATGCTAGCAGACGACACGGCAACGCGATGCGCAGAAGAGGACGTCTTGAAACTTGCTCCGCGGAATGCGTGAGCCGATGCGAGGGAGATAAAAGATAAGGTGATGATAAGGAAAAAAAAATATATAAACATCCCCTCGCGAGGGGCACGATCAGATGCAGAGCATTTCTACGGGGGGGGGGGGCGCGCCTGCAAGTTGTATGGATTACGTATTGGTTGTTGCTGTTGTAATTGTTGTCTTCCAGCGTAGACATTGTCGATGAAGTCGATGATGAAACGTGCCGTGAACCCCCTGCCGCGGCTATGACGCAACGTGGAGCGGCTATGACGCAACGTTGCGCGGCTATGACGCAACACAATCCAACACAATCCACTTTAATCCAATCCAATCCAAATCCAAGCCAATCCAAGCCAATCCAATCGAATCCAATCCAATGCCCCTCGCGAGAGAGTGTTATAGCGCCGAAATCGCCACCACGCGAACGCGTGATGCTGACGTCACGATCACGCCACAGATGTTAGCGACCGCAGCGCGCGCGAACGACATATGTGGTTTAAGCGCGAACCGACCGCGGCGAGAGAGCGCGATGCGAGCGCCCCACTTGTTCTTGCGCGCGAACCTAACGCGGCGAGAGAGGGTGTTGCGCACGTCCCCACCGGTTGTGCGCCCGAACCGAACGCGGCGAGAGAGGGCGTTGCGAGCGGAGAGAAGGCGAGGAGGACGCGGGGGAGAGGGCGCACCTCTGGCCGACGGTTGAATGAGTCAAAGATATAAGGCACGTTCGTAACCTTCCGTTCTGTGTCGGCTTTGTGGCTCACACTTCTGGCGCGCTCAGCGAACGGACGTGCGGATGGCTGGCTCCGCGCCAGGCGTTTCAGCGGCCATGTCCGGCCGCGGTGAACGGTTTCCTTCTGTGCCTTCGGGCTACAGGTTTTTGCTGCCGACGATATCGTCGGAAGACACAATGAAAGATTGTTTAATTCTTCACTGTGACCTTGGGGGGAGACCATACCGGATTGAGGACTTTCGCACGCCTTTACAAGAAATGGGCGTGCTCAAGGACATCGCAGGAATAGGGCCCTTTCAAATGGGCAATGTCTGGCTGATAAAGCTGAAGACACCGGAGGCGCGCCAACGGCTGGTGGACGCGGGAGGACTGAAAGTGAAGGGGCGTTACTGCGCCGTCATAGACCCCATTCAACAAGAAGTTACCATCAAGCTACATTGGGAACCCTTTCACGTTCCGGATGCCTCGATACGCAGGGTGTTCACAGAGTTTGGTGAAGTGAAGGACGTTCGCCAAGACGCATGGGGGGCAGCCGGCTTTGAGATTGCGGAGTCGACGACACGCCTCGTCCGCATGACTCTGCGTGAGGACCTCACCACCGACGATTTGCCCCACCTGTTCAAGTGCTACGGAGGCTCCATTCTTGTCGTCGTGCCGGGTCGTGCACCTCAGTGTCCGCGGTGCAAGCGTAGAGGACACATGCGAAAAGAGTGTCGAACACCGAGGTGCTCGAAGTGTAAGCATTTTGGTCACCTCTCAGACGAATGTGTAAGGACCTACGCCAATGTCACCGGCCCTGCTGATGAACTGGAAGTACATCCTGAAGTCATGGATGACGAAGAAGCGGAGAGGGCAGCGGCGTCGACAGTTTTGGCCGCGGCAGCGACGGAGAACGACGTAAACCGAGTGAACGGGGCTGGCGACCAAACGCCCCTTGACACTGCAAAAGTAAGCGAGGAGCAAACCGCCAACGGGTCACAGCTCGAGCCACAGACCAGCGACTGGGTTGCAAGTACAACCGAGGCCACTAAGGAGGACGCACCCATCGAGCAGCAGCACGAAGACAGCGCGGACGACGACGACGCAGTGAGCCAGCACTCATGTGTTTCCACACTGACACTGCATAGCGGAGAGTATCTAACGGAGGACGAGGGCACGAAGGCACAGAACACCGGACGTCGAGACGAGTCAGCAAAGCGACGCCGGGATGCAACATTGAGCGAAGAGCGACGCCTCGCCCGCCTAGAGAAGGAATGGAAAATATCAAGAAAAAAAAAGGGCAAGTTTGAATCGCACCAACCGCGGTCACAGTCCGCGACGCGTTTTAAGAAGCACTGAGTCTTGTGTTTCCCGCTAAAATGTAAATCATGGTGTCTGTGTGTAACTCATTATCGGTGACAGCCGATACACCCCTCCAAGTAGCGACGCTAAATGTACGAGGCCTTGGTTCAAGGAAGCGTCAACTTCAGCTTCGGAAGCTAATGGAGAAAATGCAAATTGATTTGCTAGCCGTACAAGAAACTAAAATTGAATCCGAGCAACATACAGACACCATGGTGCAACCGTTCCTTGATGCGTATTACGTGTGCGTTAGCCATGCGGCTGGAACTTCTGGAGGCTGTTGCTTGTTTATAAGAAAGGCGAAAAACTGTGTGGTTGAAAGCGTTAAGGCCTGCTCAGAGGGCCGTTTCGTCTCCTGTGATTTCGTGTATCACCAACAGCCTTTTAGAGTTGTGTGTGTTTATGCGCCCACAAAGCCCAAAGAACGCCGCTTTTTTTTTGAGGATATAGTTAAACTTCTCGAGTGTGACAGGAAGCTTATTTTTCTCGGTGTCTTTAACTGTGTTCGCAGGCAAGAGGACCGTTCGAACGAAAACGCCCCCTCTGATCCCAGTGCTATTTTTTTGTTGGAAAACATCAGCCGCTTGTTACTCGAGGACGTTGCGTGCTTCGCAAATGCTACATGCGCGGCAAAATTCACACATTTTCAAGGCGCTAGCCATGCCAGATTAGATAGGATTTATGTGTCGGTAGAGCTAGGCCCCTCGTGGAATGATTATTCAGTCGAACCCGTCTCGTTTTCAGATCATTGTTTGGTTACCGCGCGTGCCGGAGGCAAAAAAAAAAGCAGGGAAAAGTTTAACTGGACCCTCTGGAAATTAAATGAAAAGCCCCTTAAGGATGACAAGTTTCTTTCCCTGATTAACGCAGAGCGAGATGAACTTTTTCACACGGAAGGCAAGAACTGTATCGAGAAGTGGGAGTGCTTTAAGCAAGAATTGAAGATTGTAGCTATTGAGCGTTCTACTGAAATTCGACGTGAAGAAAGAAAACAAGAGAAGGATTTACGCAACTTGCTTAAACAGCTGACAGATGAGGAGACAAAAATGCCGTTCTGTTTATGGCTGACATGCGCAGTGTAAAAGAAAAAATAGAAGCCATCGAAGTAAAAAAGTACAAGGGGGCGGCAATAAGGGCCCGTTCAGAGAACCTTATGGCCGGGGAAATGCCAACGAAGCGCTCACTGTCAGACGAAAAAAGGCAGGCAAAGAAGAACGAAATTGGGGGAATAGAATACAAAGGATCCGAAGTCCGTGAACAAGCTGAAATTGAAAAAGCTTTTTTCGAATACTACAAAGATCTTTTTTCCTGTAAACAGGCACCGGATGGGTTTGAGAGCTCATTTCTTAGCCTTTTGCCCCAATTAGAAAAAGAGACAACTGAGAGTTTAAGTAGCCCCATAAGCGTGGAGGAAATCGAAGACGCGATAAACAATTTAAATAACGGGAAATCGCCGGGACCAGACGGGTTAGGTACTGCGTTCTATAAGTTATTCAAGAAGGATGTGGCGCCTATTTTATATGAAGTTTTCCGTGAATCCTTCAGCTTTGGTTTTTTACCTCCGTCCTTCTCAAAAGCACATACAATTCTGATTCCCAAGAGTGACGATGCAGAACAATTGTCAAAAGTCACTGGCTATAGGCTCATTACCCTGACTAACACTGATTACAAAGTGTTCACGAAGGTACTGGCTAAGCGAATTCAGGGGGTCATCCAAACGTTGGTCGGGCCCCATCAAACTTGCGGGATAAAAGGACGAACCATTTATACCAACATCCATGTTGCACGGAGTATTCTGGAAGCATGTGACATTGATTTTAGGAGGGTGGCGATGATACAAATTGATTTTGAAAAGGCGTTTGATAAGGTGTCCCATTCCATTCTTTTCAAAATCGTGGAACGCGCAGGACTTGGAAAAGTTATACTTGACGGAGTTAAAATGGCCTACCATAAGTGCACAACTAAGATTTTAGTCAACCGACGACTAACACAGAGTATAGATGTGTGTGCCTCAATACGACAAGGCTGCGCACTTTCCTCTCTTCTTTTCGCGCTTTAGGCTGCGCACTTTCCTCTCTTCTTTTCGCGCTTTACTTGGAACCTTTATGTAGATGAATTAACAACAGTACCGGCATACAGGGTTTTACACTAGAATCGTCCGAAGTCAGAGTAATGGCATACGCAGATGATGTTTTTTTTTTGCGTTAACAAACAAAGTGTTTCAAATGCCTTGGACATAACACAGGAGTTCTGTGATGTCACGGGCAGATCAGTTAATGACAAGAAGTGTGTCGGCCTCTGGCATGGCGATTGGCTGCAATTTCCACGCATTTTCAAGGGTGTTACGTGCTCATCAAAACCAACGTCTTATTTAGGAGTACCGCTGCAGCATTACCGTGATAACAAGACTTACTGGTGTGAAAAGGCACAGGAAATACGAGAACAGACAGGGAACTGGTGGGGGGGGGGGGTCGTATTCTGTCCATCTTTGCTCGTGTCACGATCTGTAATGTTTTTCTAGTGGCCAAGATTTGGTATGTTATGCAGGCTTTGTTTTGTTCCTGTTTGAATATTCAGAAGTTTCACCGCATTTTTGCCGTGTTCGTTTGGAATTCAACGTTCGGAAGAACTAGTCGTACTAATCTTTTTAGAAAGCTCAAAGGGGGTGGGCTAGCTTTGCCCCATCTCTTTTTAAGACAGGTTGTGTCGCGTTGTTTCTTTTTGCGGGACCAGTCTAACACTTTCTTGCGAACTTTTATGCAGTTTGCTTTGGGTGATGCTTTGCCTGACTTTCTGGTTATTTCTGCTGTTGTGGCTCGTTACAGCGTTAGTCGTTTTTTGAAGGAAGTGGTTTTTTCTTATCTGTTTCTCACGGCACGCTTCTCGCGTGATTTTCTTTCTTCCGTGACACGTAAAAAATTGATGGGGGATTTGATCGAATGTTTATTTCCCGAACCCTTGCATCGTTCTATTTACAATGCGGGCCCAGGTCAGGATGTCTTGAAGAGAGTGAAGAAAATGCCAGTGCCGGGGGGAATTAAGACTTTCTTCTTTAAGATGCACACAGAAACTCTTCCGGTTATGACGTGGATGGCTGCCAAGGAGCTCTTCTTGCCGTGGGGTGCGGACTGTTCACTCTGCAGGAAACCGGAGAGTATTGAACACGTATTCCCGGACTGCTGGGACGCAGTTTTTTTTGGGGATGTCCTGCAGCGCACCTTAAAGAAAGAACTGCCTTTGACGCCCCATGGAATTCGATACCTCGCTATAGGTCCAGATGTTTTTCCCTACGACCTGTTCTTCCTCCTGGGCCTACATGCTATATGGAGGAGCCGTATGGATGTGCGTAATGCAGATGTAAATGCTCGATCTGTATGTTGTTATTTTGTAGAAAGCATATGCAAAGTACGCGAGGTGTTCCACAGAGCAGGCTATGATGAAGAAATATTGACTCTAATGGATGACTTGGCTGTCATGAAAGTACATTTCTTTTAACTGCTCGCTCAAAGCGATGCAGTCCCCCCTTTTTCTTTTCCTTCTTTGCTTTCTTGTTTTATCAGTCATTGTGGCTGCTATTGTTGTATATGTGTTGTTTTGTCCTTTTCGGCAATAAAGAAAAAAAAAGTCGGCTTTGTGGCTCAGTTGGTAGAGTACCGTGCACCTTGCGTTCCGCCCGCAGAGTCGTAGGATCGAAACCTGGCGCCGGCAAGTATTTATATAGTGTAGGGGGAGCGATGCGGACGCGGACTACGGACGCCAACGCGGGTGACATCATGAGTTACTGAAATGCTCTGCATTTAAAAAATGAAGCATGGGAGGCCTCCTCCGTCCAGAAAGCAGCGGCCGCCATATTCGCGCCCCAACTCGAGTTATTCCACGTTCCGCCGCTGCTCGGGTTGCTTGCTGGATCTTCACGCACATCAACGGAGCTGACCACAGAGCATGAGCGTTCAGGATGAAGAAGGCAGCGAGGACGGCATGAACGACGATGCCTCTGAGGGTGCCGCGGCAGTACTCGTAGACTGCGACTATCACGTGACGACTGCGGATGTGCGGGACAGCATACGAAAACTCCGCACATTTCCGGGGAAAACCGCACGGCCACTGCGTCAGTCCACAGGAATATGGAAGAGTTGGAGTACTTCGTGCTAGGAAGCTTGTGCTCCACGCACCAGAAGAAAATGGCCAACTACTTTAAATAAACGTACATTGTTTCAGGATCACTTGTGCATTTTTTCTGAAAAATGACTTCAAGGATGCACAGGTCTACAGGTAGGTCGTTTTAGACATTGAAATGTTACTTGTTGTCTTAAATTGTGCGATTTTCGCTACAACGATCTTTCAGAATAACCAGCACTTTTTCGCGGTTCCCTAAAGTTCGTTATATGGAGATTTCACTGTATGAACTTTGCAACTTTCCTGCCATGGTGGTGAACGGTGAAAGAGCCTCGTGGACAGCGCCATCCGTAACTCATTTTATTCGCTAGCTGGTCGGCCGCCACTTCTTAGGCCACAATGCGTTTTCTTTGTCAGTGTCCTAGTCCTACCCTCTTTCCGAAGGAGTGTTCCAGTTTCTTCCACCGACATAACGGGCTCACGTTTTCAATTGGGCGCCTTTTCTAAACCTTCTTCTATGCTGGTCCTGCCCGGCGCACCAGAGTTCAACGTTTTTTTTCTTACTATTTGCTCCATCCCATAACAAACCCGCGTAATACAGGCAAGTCATTAGCACTCGAAAAATTGAGCAGTTTCTCTCAAACAAACGAGAGGATAGTAGCGCTTGGGTCACCATATCCATCAATGGAAATCTAGGGGTCTCCCAGAATACAGTCCCGTATTTCAGAGGTATTGTAATCGTGTATTTTTAGGTGCTGAGGTTGTCACCTACAGCCGTTCAGCCTTACTTATTATGGTGTAGTGGTGAATGGGGCCATGTGTCCGGAAACGGTGTGTGATAGAATGCTGGCCAAGTGCGTATCACGGTTGGGGAAAAGGATACAGCAAGATTTGATGTATCTAAATCATCACCACTTGCCAGTGAACGAGTATAATAGTGATACTACTTCTAGTGACATTACCGGCAGTTGTCTTAGGTTAGACACCAGAAAAATGTAAGTGGCAGTGAGGTGTCTACGGTGGTAGGCGTCATCCGCCGGTGTGTGGAAGGAACCACGCCACGAAACCAAAAAAAAGGACAGGACATGTGTATCTCTGTCTTGTTGCCTGAATATCTGTCTTCAGACTTATGGAGCCTGCGGCGCGTGTTAAACCATGAATCACTGCCATTCAGTAATTTAAACTGTCAAGCTAGCCCGCAGAAGTCGCTGTTGATGCCAGTGGCTGGACACCATACTAAAAGGTAAGACGCACGGTACAGTTACCGCACCAATCGTTGAGGCACTTTAAAAGGGACATGTCAGGGCCTTTTACCAAGCATCTGTGTGCTCCTGCGTCCATAAAAATTTCCTCAAAGCCCAATAGTTCAGAACACCTGCTGTAACGAACACTAGGGATGGCTGACGCCAGGCTGAATGTAGATAATGTTGTGATGCTGAAAGATGTCTCTGGTGGGATAGAGATACGTAACGTCACTGATGCATCGTATGGCAAGGAGAAAGAGCGTATTAATCTTCTTTTTAGAATTCGTGCCGCGAACCAAATTTCAAAAATTCAAGTGAATTGTTAAAAGGGCGTTATAAATGCGGTATTTACACTCATTGGGAAAATGTCATGACAACGATATAGTGCACCCACAGCAGAGGATAACTTTTTGGCCAACAATTGGATGTGCGAGTTCCATGTCATAAGCTGCAAGATACCACTCACAATATTTTGTGCTCTTTTATAATGTTGATGCGTGATGAACCCAGGTATAATTCATTACTAATTGGTATGCGCTTGTTCATTATGGCGAATGTTATAATCTTAAATGTCTAAGCTTTAATACTCAAACTCTTTTGGTTATAGCAGTGGAGAAATTTGGAAAGAGCAGAATTTGCGCGCGAGGAAAGATTTGTAATATTATCACTGGTAATGAACAGACTGGAATCATCGGCAACATATATACGATTATGTTAACGTACACATTAATTCAAAAGGAGCCTAGGCCACAACCCTGGGGGCCTCCACACAGTATATTTTGAAAAGAAGATGGATAGCCATTCTTAACAAAAGATTGCAGGAAGCCAGTTATGTGAGACGCAAGCAAAAGTTGCGGCATGCCACGCATGCCATAGCGATATAATTTTTCAAGAAGTGTGCTATGACTGATAGAATCGAAAGCCTTGCCATCATTTCCGAAAGCACCCAGAGTCGGCTTAACTGATCCTGTATTATTTAAAATGATTTCTTTTTGCACAAGCAGCGCAGATTCCGTAGAGCATCCCTGGCGAAAGCCATCTTGGCGGGATTATAACACTTTGTGTTTAGGAAAGAGCGATTCCAGACGTGAGGGAATGACTTTTTAGGATGCCTTTGAAAACACGAGAACAGAAGTTGGCCAATAATTGGTGGTGACATTTTTATCTCCTGCCTTGTATATAGCTGAAACTTTTTCTTGTTTGGTTTTTGACGGAATACAACCAGACTTTAAACTAAGATTAAAAATGTGCACAACACACAGAAAAATGTAGTTTAGGACGAATTTAACTGGTCTATATTGAATGTTGTCAGTATCGATGGCTTTATGGTTTTCCAAGGAAATAAATGTACGATTTTATCAGCAACTGATAAAATGGTCATTGAACTGCTCATAGAGCGACATCATCCTTCTGCTGTAATCTCCCGTATATCAGTTTGGTTTCGGCGCATGCCAAGAACGTTAGTTTTAATTTTCCACGTGTGGTCCGGTCGGAGTGATGCGTCACAAAACAGTTGCTGATGGTAGTGAGCCTTTGCTTTCCGCAGCTCAGAAGTTAACCGATTTCGAAGTTTTTAAACGTTGCAAGAACTGATAAATTTCGCGTGCTCAGTGATCGACGATATAATTTATTCTTTTTGTTGATTAGTCTCAACTACTTCGAACCAATCAAGGCTTTTCGTATTTGTCACCGGGGCCTAAACTGTTCAGTGGAAAAGGCTCTCTATAATGTTTTCTAACAAATATCATTAATCAATCGTACGCTCATTTTGCCGAGCCCTTACCAAGTAGCTGAGACCAGTTGCGTAGCAAAGAAAGTTATGTTCTCCCTCATAGATTTGATTAATTCGCCTCATACACCCCTTTGCGATGGCGTCCGGCCCAGTGTAATTACGCTAATTTTGTAGCCATTCACTTACACTTCTCGCTAAACTTCGAAATTATTCACGTGCCAATAGGATTATGCTGCTCCCATACAAAATTGCACGTGCTCGCCGTTCATGCGTTTACCACCCTTTTGAAGCACTCATGGCGGCCTTTATTCTACGTGCGTTTAGATTGGCAAAACTTGATCCGTATCGCCAAGCACGAAAACACGGCCTCCAAAAGGAAGAACATAATCAACAAGATTACACCCACCATGCTTCTCTTGGGTAACGTTACCCAGCGAAGCCGGGATAGTAGTGAAGATAGCCGCCATACCCACCAAACACCACCATATTTCCCGCCTACTCCCAACTTAGGCAACGTTGCCCAGGGAAGTTTAAAGCATTTACGCGGAAGCTTCTTTCGGTTTCCATAATGTCCACTAAATTTTCAAGCATGCCTGACCAATTTTTCTGTGCGGTTCATGCTGGAAACGCGATTGAGAATAGTGTTATTCAGATTCAGTGCTGTTCTTATGGAACAGAAAAGTCTCTCGTTAAGAGCCAGAGTACGCTCTCACAGTTTTTTTTTATTGTCATGAGGCGTATTCAGCAACAGGAGAGTAAATATTCATGTTAAAAATACTCTTCACGCAGTGTATTTCTCAGTAAAATTTGCAAAGCGTCTTTTGTGTTTCTTATATTGAATCTTGGAAATTTCTGGAAACGTTTGTTTGGGCTTGAGGGTTTGGTTCCCTGTCCGTGCTGATGTTACGAGAGTTATGCACAGCGCAGAGTAAATTCAATCAATATTAGTATGACTCCAAAATGACTCACAAAATATTGCCCTAGAAGAAATAGTCAGGAAATCTTTGTGCAAGCAAAAGCAACAGTGGCTAAATGAACACGAATGCCTACATGCATACTAATAAAAAGGTTTCAAAGAAAAGCTTTTCATTTGGTTTCCGATTGTGCAGTTGTGTAATATTCGTATACAGTCATATGTCAAGCGTTATTATCATCAGAATATATTCACCTTTACTAATGGTGATATAAGGTTTGCGTTGTAAAGTTCACCTCTAAGGAGTGTATCTTTGAAACATAATAGACTATCTCCTATTGCTTGATAGGATACAGTTTGTGCACATCGGCGGCTTTGGTTTGTTTTTATGTAAAAGATAAAACATTTTGTAATACGTAATGTCAGAACAAGTATGAGAAATCAGCATTCAACTAAATTGAGTGTTACGAACAAAAACTTGATACCCCCGCAAGTTGAGTTTTTAAGAAGACTGGTGCGATGTTCCTGTAATAGAACATTTAAACTACGAAAGTCCACAAAGAGGGCGACCACTCATCGAAATGAGTGTAGATGACACCTAAAATTTGCTTACTAGTGTAGGAAGCCGAAAACTACCGGAATACATTCCTAAAAAGGTTGTTATTCTGCGCCATGATAGATGTTGTTTTGGGCGAAATCTTGCTGAACGATGTGAAGGTACATGAAACTCTTGGCATGAGTAAGTCGAAAACCATTATAACACCGATAAGTTAGGTGAAATAAAATATTCACTTGGGTGGGCTGCGTAATAAACACACATGGGAACAACGGGTGGACAACATGTGTAGCCCAGGGGTTATCGAGAGAAGCGAATAGAAAAATTCGAAAGAAAATAGCCCGATGGAGAGTCTTAATAGTGAAAGTTGCGAGTAAAGATTGTACTCAAGCAGAGTAGGACAACTGTTGATGGAGGTCAGTGGGAGAGCCCACCAACACTCAGTGGACCTAAATATTTGCTGCTACTACTGCGTCTGCTAGTCCAGATAAAGATGTTGGCGTGGGTGTGGTGGTGCCGACGACGATGCCGACAATGACTTTGACAATGACAATGAGAAGGTGGGTCAAACAGCTCGACAGTTGCAGCCTTGTCGATGGGTGACCTTTTGCATGTATGTTATGATTAAAAAACATAGATCGTTTAATTGGTAAGCCAGATTTTCAGCATCCGAGGAAGCAAATAAAAGTCGCACTGACGATGTCGCGCTGACACATACGAAATTGCCTAGTTGCATTTGAGGAGCCTCTACTGTATGAGGCGCGCGCTGATGAAAATCATGAAACAATATGACTGAATTTTGGTGCCAGTTAAGCATCGATATCCTTGTGAAATAAGGAGACAGCGCTTTTGAAATGGTACTGATAATGGTAGTGACGGACACGTGTGAGACAGCACCACCTGTTTACGTTATTTTTTTCCCTTGTATATTTGTGCCCTTTCCTCTATATCTTGCCTTTTCAACGGTATATATTTAAAACTGGGTCTATAAAATTTAGCTGGAAGTAGCGCTTGCCTTGTCTTCGGTGTCGGTGTTCTTTCGTGGGCTTAAGATAAACGTTACAAAACGCCAACTAGCCCGAACGAAAGTCCCTCTTCAAGTAAAGTACTCGCTGCACTCAAATTTTTGACAAGTAATGTCAAACAGAGAAAAAATAAAGGATACATTCAAATGGTTCGTGACAAGCATTAGAAAAGGATATCGAAGCAATGAACGCAATAGCTACACTGCGTACATAGAGAACTTAATTTAGAACGCTGGTTACATTAGGAATATTATATATTATATTAGTTATATTAGGTTATATTAGGAAGGTTAATACGTATAAAACGAAAGCTGTGATATATAGAGCAAAAAATAGAGTAGTAAGTGGTGACATCGAATTGCTTTTGGGAAATGACAAGATTGACATCGTGTCCAGTATAAAATCTCTCGGTGTCGTATTCTCGGAGACGCTGAATTGGGATATACAGGTTGACAGTGTTAGAGCAAAAATGAACAAATTAAATGGCTTGTTATGTAAACATAGGTTAACAATTCCCACACAAGTTAAAATGCTCATTTACAATGCATATATTGTACCTGTGGTCACTTATTGCCACACGGTTTGGGGAACGACGACAAAGTCTACTAAACAACGCCTTCTTGTTGCGCAAAAAAGAGCAATAAGGCTGATAGCTAATATACCGTGGAATGCTCACACAGAAGAATACTTCAGGCAGTATAATATTCTTAGAGTAACTACCCTGTATACATATTGGCTACTTTGCATTTACAAAACTGCTGTAACAATGAACAATGCCTTCATGATAACAATCTTTAAGCTATTGCGTCATGAACCTACTTATAATATACGGCACTCTAATCCATGGATCCTACCCCTAAGCCGCACCAAATACCGCACACAGTCATTATCTTGGAATCTACCCAAATACCTAAATATTCTCGATGGTAATAACGTTAATATTCGAATGTTTTCTACAACAACTTATATAGAATTGATGCATCTTCTTGAGCCTTCGACCGAATAGGCTCATCTAAGTAGCAATTTTACAATGAAATGTCACGATGTAATATTTTCACTGTATTTTTTTTGCCTTTACATTAGAATTGTGTAATGGTACTTGTGTGGAATTGTGTAATTGTATATATTTAAAATTGTATAACAATGTTTTTAACGATTTGAATTTCTGTAGTTGTGTACATTTTTCAAACTGTCGCGTTGCGTTTGTGCTCTAATCTCATAACTGCTAAGTGGGGCGTAAGGGGTCTTCAAGCTGCATATGGCAGCTTCTTCCCTTCCGTCCTCTCTCATTGTGTACTTTGTTTGTGTACTTTGCTTGAGAGAAATAAAACATGTCACATGTCACACATGTCACATGTCACATGTCACAAAAGAATTGGCATTAAAGGTGCATATGTAACTAAAATATTCCATCAAAGAATGCAGCAAATTTTTTTCCAAAAATTGAGTAAATAACAGCTTGGGTATAAGCAGCAGGGCTGATTTTATCCAGGAGATAAAATAGGGCTAGAATTTGCAAGCACTGGCTTCCACTTCGGAAACATTTAGTATTTTGGGCATCACGCCACGTCTGTCCCACAAAATGTTTGTATGCAACCAAACGTGTGATTCTTTCAATGATGTATTGAGGAGAAACTTTTGATCTTGCGAGTTTTTTTTATTGAGCCTTAGCTTTTCCTATGAGCTAGGGAATGAAAAGTGATGCGTTAACAGCTGTCAGTCACAACATCGCGTTTTTATTTTACCTAAAGAGGCCTACTGTTGGTAGTGTTGTTCATTTTTAAACATCTCTAACACTAATAGAAAGAAGAACAAAGGAGAACGACACAACGAGAGAAGTTAGAAATCACTGTTCGCCTGGTCGTTTTTCTGTGTCCTTTTTTTTGTTCTCATAGTAAGTATCTGATTATAATTTGCCAACATAACCTGCCGGGGCGACCTTATTTTCAGAATCGTGCGTAAAAGTTTGGATCAGAGACGGCGATTATATAAAATGACGGAGAAACGTCGGGTTGGCCCTTTTGCCTAGTGCATCAAAACGATTGCAAGCGCACTAGAAGAATACGGAATATATGTGCAAAGGGTGACACACGCCAACTAGGTGTACATAGGACGAACTGAGAAAAAGTTTACAGCAGGAGTGGTGGATATCTTTTATAGAAGTTCCTCTCCCAGTCCTAATGGAAGGGCTGTAGATAGTGCTCATGTATGAAGTGAAATGTTGCACTTTTTTTGTATAAATTAGGCTATTACTTCCTGGAAAGCAGCTGTGTATAAAGTCTCCGAGGTGTTGTGGATAAACATTTGTTTATATATATTCTTTGCCGACCGATTGGATCGTGGTGCTCCTGGCACATTGGAGTGTGTTTAAGGGATAAATGTGTCTGTACCAGGCAACCATTGGCAGCGGCTTGTGGATCTGCATCATTTTCAGGTGGACACAGTGGAAAAATTGGACGTAATAAAAAAGTTCGGGGGGTATTTTATCCGTTGGTGCATGCAGCCTTGCGTTAATCGTTGCCCGGTTGGACGAAACAAAAGTGAAGCCTGGAAGCGAGAAAACTTCCAGGCGCTTTGAAACAAATCTTCGTGATCCTTGAATAAACGTTTTTGGACTCAATTATGTTTGGGCAAACTTTCTACAAACTGTATCGTAGTCAAATGATCAGTTTCCAATTGTCATTTAATGACTAATAAAAAAACTGACTAGTTCCGAAAAGTAAGGAAAAGGTTTGTATTTGCTCCACCATCACTATACGGCTGGGATTTGTGCGCTTCAAACACAAAGAATAAACCTCGGCAGGCTTCCTTCATGAGATGGCTCTACACAAATATCGTAGCCGCCAAGTGTGTCATAAAAGGACCCACACAATCTTGGAAAAAAAATGGAATTCGTTCTCTTAGCAGGTCTGGTTACGAAGAGGCAAGTGGGTCGGAGATAGCCACCCAATTCGAATTTACCCTCGTCATATTTAGCGCTTAAATTTCTGTGGTCGCAGCGTTAAACAAAGCTTCCCTTTGTTTCATATGAAATGCTTATACTTTCTGTGGGATATGGTGCCGATGTACCCAAATACCGCCTCCTTAGCGCGACCAACAACGTGTGCTTTCAATAATGAAAGTAACCTCAAATAACTTTTTTCATTCTACCTTAGTATGATGCGCGGAAATGTGGGCAGTAAATTGTTGGGGAACCAAATCAATGGCTTGAGGAGGATAATTCACACCATAACTCGGAAATAGCAGCGATGTTGCTACGTTTTTAGAAGGGGGACGGGCTTTCGCCTGGAAGGTTTTGTGGAAGTTCCAGGTTCCGGTTCTGAAAAAGATCTTCGGAACCTCCGATGTTTGGCAACCGCCAAATTTACGACGCTGCGTCTAACAATTACTGACGCCATCCTGTCTGTTCATTATATGATTACACTCTTAGAGGTACCATGGGACTGTATGCTGTGGGGGCAATTGTGTTGGCCGGTGAATTGTGTTGCCCTGTTGGCCGGTGTAATGCGTAGGCAAAATCGCTTTTCTGCACGATGATTCTGCACAACCAATGTATTGCATAGAAGCAGCAGTAAGTGTTCATCTATGCGCTGAAAAAGCGGTGACCGCAAGGAATTACTGAACGACAAAAAAGTATCACGACAGATATCTTCTCTGCCATGAATTGTTGGAAGGAATTTCCTGAAGATGACATCAAACAAGGGTGTAGAAAAGATATAGGAACAGAATAGAACCGTGGAATAGGAGACTTTATTTGATGAACCTAGTTTTACCCTTCCTCGTCACCATCCGGATTATGTGCGTTTGTTAGATGCTTGAAAACGTAACAGCATTTCATTTCTCCATAATGTACTACAGGAACATTCCCTTTTTAGAAGAAAAGAGTAGTTCTCACATTTTAGGAGCGTACACACGCGAATCAAAATTTTGAAGCGGATTTGCAATACGTGAAGACATTATAGTCCAATTGCAACAGAATTGATGTTAAGTAGGCCTATTAGTTAAGTCGTTTCAGTTATTTAGACATTCTTTTTGTAATATTTCTAAAAATAGCACCCCGAGAGAAGTGATTTCACCACGTCGCCTTCTGTGTGCTTTGAGAAATGTGGCTACCGGGGTTAGGATTTTCACCAAACTCTCATCAACGCGAACCTTAACGTTAGCAGAAATTTTCCGTTGCAGCGCTACCGTGATCATTCGTGTGCCCGCGACTGAAACAGCAAAATGTGTTAAAGAGCCTGTAAAACGTTTTCCTCAAAGCCACTTATACAGCATTGAGTTACACCCTATGAAGATTGCAAATAACATCCCAAGTTACAGTTGTGGTATCAGTTCGTGCAGATTTTTTTAATAGCAGGATCAGTTCTAAATGACTGCTCCACGTTGTCTTGTCAATGTCTTTCCTGTTAAAAGTTCAGATCTTATAGTTTGGCTGCAATAGGCAGAAAAAATGTAGGTGCATCTAAATATTTTTAATTTCCGGCTGACGTTGTAGTCGCAGCGTGAAGGGAGCGCATGCAACGGGAAGACACAGATTAAGGCAGACATTCTTATGTTCAAAAACTTCAAAGAGAACAAAAAACGGGGACAAAGATGAGCGACACACAAAAGCGCTTACTCGCAACTACCGGTTAGTTGAAAAAAAAAATTATACATGCACACACATCAAAGGTTAGACAAACATGGTGCCGATTAGGGCGTGCTCCTTCCCGTGAAGAGTTAAGGATGATTTGGTTACACACTTGTTATTAGGGTCCTTGATAAAGTAGGCCTCGACCAGTTCCCTGACAATCTGATCATTATGCCTGTAGAGCACCTATGACTCACCAAAGAAAGGGTGACACCCACACTTTTGACAATGAGCAGGAAGATTGGCGCCTGTCGCATTTGTCATAGTGGACGCATGCTCTTTCAGACGAACGTTTAGACAAGGTCCTGTCTGGCCCACATACACACACTTGCATGATAAGAGGATTCTGTAAACGACGCCTATCGCACAACGAACAAACGGCTGCGCATGGGTGACGCCACACTCGTTTCTCTTGTTCTTAGGACGATCCTTGTTATTAACAATGCGGCAGAGACTGCCCAGTTTTGTCAGATTATCAAGGAACTGGTCGAGGGCTACTTTATCAAGGAACATGATAACAAGCGTGTAAGCGAATTATCCATCACTCTTCACGGGAAGGAGCATGCGCTAATCGGCATTATGTTTGTCTAATCTGTGATTTGTGTTTATGTGTAAATTTTGTGTTTTTTTAATACACCGGTAGTTGCGAGTAAGCGCTTGTGTGTTTCGATCATGCACGAACTAGCCCAACTTGTGGTATTGCTTCATTCTTATGTGCCAGCGCAAAAATCCCAGGAATCATGTTGAGTAGCCGTGAAAACTACGATTTGAAAGAATAGGGGACGCGTAAATAAATGTCCGATTTTTAAATTTTAGTCCCGCTTTTTCACAAGACTGTAAAACGTTTGCCCCGAATTTTTACTAATACTGTATACCGACAGCCGTTAAAAAATATATATAAATTTCTGTAAGGCTTGACACGATGTGCGCGTAGTAGAAATTATTTGTGGTATCTAGGAAATGTGCAGTTAAATTAGTGCTCATTCCACGTTATCTAACGTTAGTTTAAACTGGTTAAAACGCAGATGAGTCTATGCATACGGCTATGCGTAGCAAAACACGTTCTTGTGTGGCTCGCTCCTGTAGCGTTTTAATATATGTGATGTGGTAATGATTCACCAAAACCCAAACACATCAAAAACTGCGTAATTGCGGCAAAACTCTGGGCCTCATGTATCGCATATTCTCAAAAATTACACATCAAAGTATGCGTAACAGCATACATAAATGCCACAAAGTATTTCCGGCTACTGCGAAAAGCTAATATTACTTTTTAAGCAGCATTCCGAGACTTTCCTTTACACAAACCTTTTGGTGTGAGTAAATTACGCCTCCATAAATGTGCGGTTGGTGCACAGCTGCAAGACATAAAAGTTGCTTTTGTCTCCTTCATATTTGCAAGAAGACGCGCGTTCAACTTTTATTGGCACAGTGTTATGGCCAATACAGAAAAATCTTGGTCTTACGAGTGCCACATTAACGAATTTATCAAATACACCTATATTTTAAGAATGCCCGAAAGATTGCCTATATTATCAATGTAAAAATGTTTCAGAACATGAAATACAATATCGCGCATATTTGAGAATACCATATGTAATTTATTTCCACCCTTATATTTCAAGGAACATAAGTACTCCAAATCTGCCTAGAAATAATACCACCGCAACTCTCACGTGGAAAAGAAACACCGTTTCGGTGTGTATTCCATGAGTGCGGTTGTTATCATCTTCACCATGTCACCCACCAACGACTGGTGCCACGACAAGGCTGTAGATTAATGTGCAGTAGCCTTGAAGGTCTTGGCGTGTTTGCCTCTTTTCTCTGTAGTTTTGTTGGCTGACGATGGCTCGTCTGTCGCTCGTTCTTCGCACTAATCACGGATGTGGGGAAGTATTTTTTTCTTGTACGTTACTTTGCTTCGAAGTTAGTGCGAGATATAAAGATGAATGCAGCTAGCGACAAAGCAAAGAACAGATGGCGTTCGTTGCCTTTTGCGACTATGAGGATGCGAATTAAAATGAATGTGGTTCATCGAACACGAAAGAAGATAACATTGTGTCGAACATTGACGTTTTAGTGCACATGAACAAATTCTGCATTTGCATTGCTCAGTGCTATGAAGTTCCAGATGTGGTATTGTGCAAGGTGGAATATTTAGAGGTATACGTAATTGGTCGTGCGTGGTGCACGCGCGAGAAGAAAATAACTGATTTGTATAAAAACGTAGCTTTGTAGCTAGCACGAACTTCGTATTTGAGAGTTCGCCTGTCTGCTCATGCGTCCACTGCTAACGTATGTCATTTTCATTCCAAGGCTTGAGCCTTGCTTATAACCGTAGTTTTTTATTACAACAGTATTTAGAAATAAGGAATGATTTTCGGTGGTCCAGCGTGAATCGTAACATCGAGGTTTTACTGTATACGTAGATGCCTTGTCCCGCCGTTCCTCCTGTGCGTTCTGACATAATTGTCGTTCCTGTAATAAAAAAAGACCCCGTTCAACACACACAGGGGCCGCCGTAACAAAAAAGCGCCTGCGCTACTCACGGAGAAAATTGCGAAGCCGCAAAAAAATTATCACGCGGTTCACGAGGCAACCTACGACTGCGATGATGACGCTTGAAGAAACTCTGTCCAGCAAGGGCCGCCCAATAATACTTTCGTAACTAAAATTTCGAAATACAGATAAGCAGCCGTTTACTATTGCTAGACAGGCAGTTATATGCTTTGTTATAGTATACAGCAACACTTTTGCATCGTGAGCATTATTAGCGAGATGCTGAAGGGGAAGGTTGCTTCCACACAAGGTATGGTTGCTCACCTCACATCAGGGGTAGAGTATGCTTGATCTCGGTGCGAATCTGTAGGCTCATGGTTTCAGAACTTTATTGCACATTACGATGCGGGACGACATACTAAGCCCTAGTAGACGACGGGCGAGTACATCAAGCAAGCCAAGGTGAAAAAGGCTAACCAACTTTAAATGACACTGGTCGTAACGGGCATGTCGAGGAAGCACTAGGAATGAAGCTGGGACAGGGTTACGCCGAGAGCACGACGCAAGTTCATCAGCATATCAACGGGAGGTGATAATGCCCTTTTAATGCCACATTGCCTGAAAGTGGAAGCGTCTATTCTTTGTGACGGAAGCAAAAATGCTTTAGCGTAAACAACATTTGGTGCCGTTTCTTCCTCTTACGTGACATTTTCGGTAGCTTCTATAAAATTTGCTTTGGGGCGTACAAACATTGATTTGCCGCAACCGCTGCATACCACACCTCTAATGTGACTCACAATGCTACCGTTGTTAAGCCCGCTGGACAAGAGGCGGTAAAGTGGGATTGCACGGTTCATAAAACGCAATTTCTAAAATATCCTCTGGTCGTTATGAGGGGCAGAATGATGTGTGTAATCGCACGGCCTATGTTTGCTCAGCAAGTCTGCTGCCATGGATTCAAAAATTCATTCAAAAAATTGTCTTCTTTCATACAGAAGGCGGTGCCACTTTTGGAGTGCTTATTATGAGCAGATATTTAACAGAAAATATTTCATTATGTCATTCTTATACACGGTAATGCTTTCTACGGACAGGACGCAATGCAGATGTTGGTTTTTCCTGTCGGCGAAAAATTAACCGTGCTCGTCCTAAATGAAAACGTAAAGCAAGCGTGGTTTTATGGCTAACACGCATTTTTCCACGGCAGCTGATGAAAATATTTATCTAACTAAACCTAAAAGTAGATTTATGTGTTTATGTGATGAAAGACCCCGCTAGCATCACACATGTATAATTGTGCACAAAACATAAAGGATGCTCATACTAACGCGTAAGACGTGAACGTACCGAAGCCATACGGAACCTCTACGAATATCAAGAAGGTTTAAGTCCACGATTGCAGCGGATTCGGTTCTTCTCTGCTGCCACATTGAGCTTTATCCAATCATTGTTGTTAAAGTACGAGCTGCTTTTATTTTGCGTGAAATTTATAGTCATTGGACATCGCCTTGGAGGGGCGTTCGCTCTGACGTACTTTTCTCATTTCTGACAAGCATTGCCAGGATTGCGGCGAACGCTGGAGTTCTTTTTAAATGCAGAGCATTTCAGTAACTCACGATGTCACCGGCGTTGACGTCCGTAGCCGTAGTCCGCACCCCTCCCCATACACTATATAAAAAAATAATAAGCGGCGCCCGTTTCGATCCCTCGACCGTGCGGGCGGAACGCAATGTACATGGTGCTCTACCCACTGCGATACAAAGCTGACACAGAATGGGAGGCTACGAACGCGCCTTATATCCTTGACTCATTCAAACTACGTCAGAAAGCTGCTGATTCAACTTATTTACTACCACCAACTCCCCAAACACTAAAGATTAATGCAGTAAACCCACCCCCTATACGACGCATTTACTCGAGTCCCCCTCGCGGGGAGATGGGCCCATTTACGATGGCAGTGCAACGCCGGCACGTGCGGGGAGAAATGCACAAAGAGAACAGAACTCCCGCTGGCGCAGTCTCAGGCAGGAGGCGCGCTAGCACTGAGAAGGTGGGAAATTTGAATTGCATGGGGTGGTAGCAGTAAGCGGATAACGGCGGTACAGGCCACTATGGCGAATCACTGCTCTGCATTTCCGACTGCTCTGCATTTCCTCACATTGAGTGGAACGGCTTCTAATTTTTTGCCAATCTTGGCCAATCTTTCTATGTGAGTTTGGTTGCATGACAAACGTGCGCCGGTGACGCTGGGCGCTCACCGCTAGGAACACAGATACGAGCGCAAGGCACTTTCTTGGATTTTTTATAACACCGGGTTGCCGCTGCATTCTTGGCCAATCTCCCTAAGTGGGTATGCTTGGCATGACAAACGTGCGCAGGGGGCGCTTGGCGGTCGTCGAGAAGCAGGTACACACGAGCGCTAGACATTTCCTTAATTTTGTTAACTGCCAGGCGGTCGTCGCGAGGCCTTTGCTCATGTCCGCACGCTCATGTACTCGCTATCGGCAATGTCTTGGTATTTACTGCCGACATAAAAAATTATGGCTTTCTAAGAAGCTTCGTTGGTAAACAATACTGGGGAAATTCACACCGAATAATCAAATGTCCAGTACGCGAGGAACGTGGTAACAGTCGATCACCAGAGTAATGGTGCTCCTATTTAACTAGTCAATGTGACCATATATTCCTTTCATATAGAATTATCTTGGCTTATTGGTAGGGTAACAGTAATGTAAAATTTTTTACTGCTTCCATTTTTGTTACCTTTTCATGATTCCGCAGTCTTTGCAGATCCATATATGTAAAAAAATGTATGAGATATCTATCCAGTTATATACAAAATACATACAATCATCTATAAAATATATAAATGTGTATTTGAGAGGTATATATACTTGTTTTTGCGCTCACGAGCACGTGCCCACCTACCCACTTACTGGTTGGCAGAACAGATCATTCGTGACCTATCCGTTGGCCTACACAATATCCCGTTGATTATCTCTACCATAGTTTGTTAAGGGGCTTATCTGTATGTTGCTAAGCCAACATATATTGCACGATCAGGTCAGCTGTTTTAAGTTTTATTTTAATAAAGGGCGCTCTAAAAAACCGAGCCGATTTTGCATTTTTTTATCAACGACCTTTTTATAAAAAGCTACTTCAAGCATTCCGAACAGTTTATGAGGGCTGACACAACAGAGCAACGCAAAACTGTTTTACACGCACTTTTTAATCCAAAGCGCACAAAATTGGATATTACTCGTTTGGTCGAAGATATGTCAGCAGGGCTTTGGATGGGAAGTAGGATGTCGCAGCAGTTGATGTGCTGTGTAGTTGTTTTGTCTGTCAAGAGTAAACACATTTACATTGTGTACAGCTGCTTTTTCCAGCTGGGAACTCCTGTCTCAGGACCTTAATTACTAAAATCGAGTGTTTCAAGCGAGCATTATGCGTTGTTACTAAGACATATTTTTACTGTCCAACATTACGTGAGCATCTGCGTTTACAACCACTTCTCTATAGATAGCGGCGCAAAATCAATTACGCGTTCGGAGATGTACTACCCCTTCGTAAGCTAACTGCTGCTACTCATGCCGGCAAAATCGTCACATCGTGAGAAAAGTTTCGGATACATATTTTGTCCCTTGGAGAGCAGAAGCTTTTTAAAAATTGGTTTCTTTCAATAGTTTTTGGATGGATCACTCCACGTCAATTTCTGTCCCGAGACACCACAACCGTACCAAGCACATCTAGCGTACCATGTTCGAGTAACAAAATCAGCTACCTTCTGGTCAATCAAATAACTAATTCATACTATTCATTTTCTTGTGCTCCAGAAGTGGTTTTGTGCTGATCCACTAAGAACTCACTACAGCGCCGTGTTAGGACTAGCCCTGGGAATCCTTAACATAGTATCTGCGTCCCTGCATCAGTTTAGGACAAACAGGTCCTTATTATTTCCGATCACCAAACTGTGTTGAGCACCAATGGGAATCGCTAAGCGCGCATATCAATACCTATGGAAAATGTGTTAACCTCTTGTACTTGGAGAAACGTGTAGGTTATCAAAATAGCCGATCCTAAAGAAAGACTTCCTAATTTTTTGAGCACTGGCAACTAGTGGTAATAGTTGCTACCTTCACTGCTTACTCGAAATCACGGGTCGTGATGTGATTATTGCTGTCTATGCTAGGAACACTCATTATTACTTCTTGGTAGTGATGTATATTTCTTCTACTCCCACATAAAGCCGGTCTCTCTTTCACCGGTGTACAAGTTTCAGCTGATATGAAAACGAGCCCGTGCAATGCCCTTCCCACTTTCGGAACTCCTGACGACTGTAGAGGTCTATGCAACGGCAATTAAAAAAATAAGAAGCTAAATCGGACTATGCTATATACAACAATGGCGAAGAAGAAGGAAGTGATTGGATGCAGATTTTGAATGGAGAGTAGAGGCCTGTAAGAGTTTGGCATACAGCTGACGCCTTACATTGAAGAAATGGCGAAGAAGAGAAGAAAAGAAGTAAAAAATAAGAGAAAAATCGAATAGAAACAGAGAACAGAGTTACTCGGGGAAAATAAAGGTGGGGAGTTTCGCTGCGGGAAAAGTGCAGATGAGGGTTTGTGGACATATAGCTGACAACTCTAAGGACACAGATCAGACCTGAGGCTAACAAACAGGACGAATTACGGGTACACCGGAAAGTAACCATTTGGTTGCTATCAGAAAGTGAAAAAAGGTTCACTGAGCCATACAAATACACTAAATGAATGTAAATAGGGAAAATTAATACGCATACAATAACAAGGTCACTTGTGGGGGGGGGGTAAAAAACTTAAGGGCATTAAGAATAATAAAATACCTCTGGGAAACAAAAATATTTACACATACAGAAGGGACCACACGATGAAACAACAGTTCAAGTGTGATACTGTGAGTAGAAAAATATGTTTATTGAAAGTTTGCTTCTGCCCACGGTGAGAACAAAAACAGATGCATTGAAATTTGAATGCAGCTCACTCTGGAAAACAAGACGTGAACTTGTGTCTGTGTCTTGTGTCTTCAAGTGGTAGCCACACACACACACACACACACACACACACACACACACACACACACACACACACACACACACACACACACACACACACACACACACACACACACACACACACACACACACACACACACACACACACACACACACACACACACACACACACACACACACACACACGCACACACACACACACACACACACACACACACACACACACACGCACACACACACAAGCACACACACACACACACACACACACACACACACACACACACACACACACACACACACACATACACACACACACACACACACGCACACACACACACACACACACACACACACGCACACACACACAAGCACACACACACACACACACACACACACACACACACACGCACACACAAGCACACCTCTTCACACTTCGATTGAAATTAACATGCCTTCGACGTTATTTCATGTGCCTATTTCTTGGTGAAATGCCACAAGCACATTTACTTATCTGGCTTTATTGCCTGTCAAATCATTATGTTCTGTAACAACGCACAGAAGTGACAAAACTGGAAATACTGTTTTCTATCATGATATATGGGCAGCAAACTGTAACTATACACACTTACCTTTGGCTCGACCTAAAATGAAGGTTTCACGGGCACCTTCCTAAATCTCACCATCTGTGATTAAACTATCTGCAAAGCACGCACGCTATTTACATTCGGTGCATTTCAAGCGATGCTTTATAAATGAAGCATTCATGAGAACTAAGTAAAATGTGTTGTCTTTTTACGACGCGTTCTGAAACAACTCTCGCGCCAAAGGCATGCAATATTTTCATCTCTTAGGCCAATACTAAGCTCCGAAAGTAGTAAACAAGCGAAAAATTTCGGGATAGAGGGAAACATTTATGAGAAACATTTTGGCTATATTTTTCTTCGCTATCATTTTTTATTCTTAATCCTACGCAAAACATTGTATGAGCAATGCGTTATCAGCTTGTTCAACAAAGATAAGCGCAAAACATCATCGTCACCTCAGATATCCTTAGCTACGGCTAATTTATAGAGTTAGAAAGTTTGGCATGAAAGTTCCAGAGTTCTCCCGGTTAAAGTACGACATCATGCATTTTCTTTAACAGAAAGCCATGCCCCTCTCCGGTTTCTATTATAACTTGAGTAGTCAAAAGAGCCGCACGTACAAGCGCCGCATCCGTGCACATACAGAGTGTAAGCTTGCAACCTTGCTTCAGCGAACAATATTTTAGTTGCGAAGCTCCTCTTCCTCGGGCCCTGTCCCGGCCATACACGGCACAGTGTATACGGCACATGGATGATGATTGTGGCAGGATCCCTCTAGGGACTGGCCAACCAAAGACTGGCCGAAAAGGTCATAACGTTCAACGCGTTCGTTGCTACCCAACATGTAGAAGAGGAAGAAGAGATTGTCGCTCGTCGGCGGCGAGCTCAAGACTTGCTCGGGCCCTGTCCCGTCCCTCGTTGCTACCGTACACGGCGGAATTATAATGATTGTGGCAGGATCCCCCTCGGGATTGGCCCACCAAAGATTGGCCGAAGAGGTCAACTCGTTCAACGCGTTCGTTGCTACGGGACAACAAGGAGGGGAAGACGAAGAGGTTGTCGTTCGTCGCCTGCGAGCTGAAGACACGTACCGGGGGCACACGACACAAGACGTTCTGCAGAAGGCGCAGGCCAAGGGGTCAAAAATGTCACGCACTGAATTCGCCAACTTAACCACGGTATTCTCATCGTCCCAAACATGACCTACATAATCCCACAAACATCTACGTCGTCGACGGGCTCTTCAACGGAGCGGTGAAAGCTTGTCGTATCGAGGTTTTATATGATGTGTGGGCGAATGTTTCGCGGTTTTACCGATAAGCATTTTAGCTTCGCCCCTCTTATCATCATTCGCTTCGTGGAGATTGCGGGTTTTTTGGTCAATGTTGAAAATAACCTTTCTTGCTCACCTTCTGCACCTCGGACCAGTACTTCTTCATACAAAAGGCATCTGAGCCAACCAAAATTTTGAATGCTGGAGCTTCGTGTATGATAAGCCTGTTTATTGTTTGCAAGAGTTTGCGGGTGTGACGTTCAGATCATACCACGCTAGCTAGCACATGCTGAATCACACCGGAAATATAAATTTGATTTTTGAAAGTTGTACTTTGTAAAGTAGGATTAGACGAAATTTCATAAACCTCCTCCGGTTCATTATTCTTGCCAAAAACGTGCACAGCCTTCTCCATCAAAATACGTTTGATTAAAAAGAACTCCTTCCTTGATAAAAAAAAACGGAGACGAACGAAATTGCTTTAGTGACACATCTGCAAGGTTCATACGTTGAATAATGTACATCAACAAATAGCGCAGTAGTATCGTGCTTCGTATTCGTTCGAAACGTTTGAAATATGTGGTAGGGACATTTTTAGTCCTGTAGAAGCAGGTTCTACTGTCAGAAGCCGAAGCAGTTGCCGGGAATATTGTCACGTAACCAAAGACGACGCAGCTGTCCTAAACAAAAAAACAAGTTGATTGGAGCTAATTTGTGCCCCCCTAGCAATTCAAAGATTACACAGGCCGCGAAACAGCAGTCAACAAATTGACGTACGTAGACTGGTGTCGACGATTCGAGTTCAAGCCGCGGCGTCTGCTCCGCAGGCTTTTATCTTTAGGCGCGAGTGTTTCTCGAACCATCGATTTACATCCAGAACAAGGAACATTATTCTAGGCGGTTCCCGTTAGTTCGGAATGCTCTCCCTATCAGAAGAGATAACACATGCGGCATAGAGAGAACGAATGGAACAAGCGCTTCCCTTCGCACACAGAAAACACAGACCGGCGCAGCTGGGCGGTAAAAGCAAAACATAAACAAACTCAATGCAATGGTTCGCGGCAATATCATCGGAGCCCTGTCGCACTTTTTCGGTCTGATGTCGATGGACATGTCACTTGGATGTGTTAAAAGCAGGCGCTTTGTATTCTAAATTTTGATTAAGGTGAATAAGCACCCTGCATGTCACCTATAACTTGCTTCGGAAAGCGTGGTGCCTCAAGTGTCGTGCGCAGGACAAAGCATCGGAGACGAACTTTCACAGAGAAGTTGACGGGATATTTTTAGGCCACCAATTACCATCGGCGACTCAACCTTAAATTGGTAGTTTTCCCATTTATATCCTAGTTTTTAATTTTAGGTGTATATTGTAAGAGGCATACAAATTTTAAGTACGTTTTTTGATATTAGACAATGACCAACAAAAGATTTTAGGCTCTGTAGTCGTCCTTGTACACAGCAGGTTCTGCCCGTTTTAATTTGGAATTTATGATTCGCGTATTAGGATAATTAAAACATTCACTGAAAGATATGTATATATAATTTCAACGACATTGGTATCATTATTTGATTGTTGCGTATCGTCTTATTCCTTCTGAAGGTCAGGGCTTTTGAGAGTCTCCTAATTGTTGGCCCACAGATGTATATAACGATATTTTCTGATATTGAACTTCTTCCCACTTTAAAGATATGCTTTTAATATGTCCAGACTATTTTAAGCACCTTTTATCCATTTGTGGGGCTCCGCTGTAGTAACGTTAGGTGAGATTTCACTGAAAGGTTTATTCTTTTTATCCTCGCTTTTGAAGATATTATTACAAACTAATTTTCTGAAACACGTTTACTCTGCAGAAATATATCTGCCTAGGTATGTCAAGAAGCCAGTCTTTGTGGCGGTGCTTTGGATTTCCGAACATGACTCGAGATGAGCGAGGGTAATCGCGGTAAAAAAATCATTTTGTCAGAGAAAGTGATAGCTTTCTCGACACAATTTAACGTGTAGCACAGTTCTTCGTGAGGACAGTGTGAATAACCAAACTACACTCATTACTAAAAACGATAGAAGTATGCAGAAGGTGAGAGTCGATAAATAAGACCGGAGAATCTAAACTGGCATACAATTATTTATGAACAGTAACAAATATTTCGAAATCGCTGGCCTAATCTCATCGAAGGCGGGATGGTTGTGTCAGCATATTGGATGATCCTAATTAGCAAGTGCAACTCGCCGACATCTCGGTAGATGGTACCATTCGGATTGAAGACGTGCCTTCTACCTCGGTACCAATTAAAATGGTTAGCAGCCCGCTAACACACACCTTTACGCATTTTGAAATTTTATGTGCATGTCCCGGCATGCAGTGCTAAAGGTATAAGGTGATGACTTTTTTACACCGCTTCATGCATATCTTTTAAAGGCTCGCTAACTGAAGCGTTTTCAATAGTTTCTACCCGAATGGGTTTACATCGACAAAAAAAAACATTCGACAGATTCGAAGGAGAAACAGAATCAAAATAATTACGTGTTCTATCAAACAACACCACGTAATAGCGTTTATTTGCAGAAACTTGCCAACATTTTTCTAATCTGCTGCGCCTTAGTCGTACTGGCAGCTCTGTCTCCCTAGCTTTGCATGCTCCCTGGCAGGCAAGCTTGGAGCTGAGCCATGTGGTTCTTCGGCAATCTATCTCAATATTGCTGTAGCCGAAATGCAGCAACATCTCAAATCCGTTGCTTTTGCTTGCGTCAGCTTAAACCGCAGAATTGTAAATGTCAGCTGTGTGTTTTCTTGGAAATTCTTGACAAGCGCGCTGTCCCCTTAACACGACTGTTTCCACGACCAAGGACGAGCCACGCTCTGATGAAGTAGCATGTGTATTTTCATTTGGGGTAGCATTTTTCACGCTATATATGTAGAGTTGAAAGGTATATTTTGAGCCTGTTGGTGCATTTTGACATCCCAAAGCAGCGCAGAACACGGGGCAAATGAAAATCAACACAATGCCTGTGTTGAGCAGACTGGGGCTTTGTACCGTCTTCTGCGCTCATCGTTGGCGCTGTCACCTAATACAGAGTTTAATTGAAGTATTTGTGAGGTGAGATAACGCAAGGTTTTTGGTTGAATCGCCAACTTGTGCACAATTTGATAACGGCCATTGGAAGAAACCAGCATAAAATGTAAATTCGATATCAAGCTGTTCGCCGTTACGTTAAAATATAAAGGTTGGTTTTTTAAACATTGCGTTGCAAAAAGAAAACTTTTACTGCAGGTACGGCTACCTTACCAACGCTGCATTACTGGACAGGCTACAGAGAACGGCCGTGTGTTTGTAGACGCCTCCCATATTTGCATATTCTGCGTTCTCTGTGTGACACATGGAGAAGTTGGGCATCCGTGAAAAGCTGCTGCGACATCACTTGGCCAGCTGCTCTGCTTCTCGAAGCGCCTTACCTCTGTCCGGCTTTGAAAAAGCGCGCAGCTGCACGCAGCGGCCCCAAAGGTTGACGTTCGGTGCTCTGGGCAAGTGCTGTGGGTGGCATAGTTGCGACCCGAGAAGTTTTCTTCTGGCAGCGAATCTAGCTGCGGGTGGAGGAATATATTCAATAGCGTGCGAGTACCTTTCCGGTCGAAAGTGTGGCATTGATAGCAGTCTCGAATGGGGCGCGCGCTCATCTATGATTGGGTGCTGTGGCTCCACAAATCGACCAACAGGCTCCGTTTCATCCCTGTAAATTCAGGCATGCTAAGTGAAAAACATAATGAGAGACGGCGTTTCGCAGACGAACTTTATTCGGCCGCAGAACCCATACCTTCATTCGCAGTCGAAAGGAGGGGATGATGATGATAACTTACCGAAGATAATGGGGATTGGTGCACGGATATAACTAACTGGGAAAGACACCGCTGGGTGCCCACAGTGCAAGTGATGATAGTGATGTTGCATTCGGCCATAATGTGTAGCAATCACGCACATATGCTCACAATATTTACAAATTGTTTTGTTTCCATCTCAACCGAACGTCATTGTCATCATCGCTCCGAACGCCATCAGAACGTAGCGAACGAAAAGCCGAGTAAAATCCAACCAGCATCAGAATCCGCCTTAAACGAAGGCGCAGGAATTCCAGCATACGCAGAAGTAATTAGAACGCACTACAAATATTATTTTTGTTTGTTTTATTTTGCTCCCTTTTTATATTTCGTTTATAAAATAAACCCAAATGCTCAAAATGCATAATTATTTCTAAACACGAAGCGTCGGCACTCGCCCGGAAACATTGAAGAGTAATACCCCTGCTACACTAGGGTCCAAATGTCATTTGAACCAAATGTCATTTGACTCAAATGCCAAGTTGTGCTGCTACACTAGGTTTTCAAATGCCATTTGGCTCAAATGACATTCGAGCCAAATGAGCACCGAGGGAGACATTTAAGATTTCAAATGCCATTTCCAGCACTCTCGGACGCAGTGTCTTCGATCGGCAATAAAAAGTATAATACTTCCGTACGTAAAACAAACAAAATATTGTTGTTTGTGGAACTTTGATCACTGTTTCTTTACCTAAAGTACGAAATCAACATATTTAATTTTCATGCTCTCAAAACCAGTGGATCAGTTGCAAAAAAAAATCAACAATGCAAACAGCCACCGCGTTAGAGTCAAAACTGTTGTATCTTCTAATTTGATATCATTTTACTGCCTTAGACAGCTCCTAAGTTTGATTGTTGTATTAGTGTACAAAAACGGAACGGAGCAAAAACAGCGCCACTACAGCACAGCGAACAGTTGTGAAAGCTTTTAAATGCCATCAAAATTGTAGTGTAGCACGGCGGATTCTGAATGGCATTCGAAGCAACCCATTTGAGTCAAATGGCATTTGGTTTAAAAGACATTTGGACCCTAGTGAAGCCGGGGTATAACATGTAAGAAGAAGGAAAGCTACACCATTTTGAATTATCTCCCCTTCACAACTGGCAACTAACGCTTTTTTCTTGTATCTAACGCGACCAGTAAATTTCAGGTCTTCTCCTCATCCAGGAATGCGCCGCTGTGTCTCGTATCAACGCTAGGGACGAGGCAGACGCTGATATCCAAACTATTTACTGTTTATGTACAAGAATACCCACAGGAAGTATACAAGGGAGCAAAGCGGAGCCCGCGGTAGGGCTTAGAAGCTTGCCAGTGTCTGGGAGGAGCAGGCGGAACTGTCCCCGCGAACAGCGGCAAGTTCAAAAGCAAAAGATCCCCGCTTCCTCTCGCCGGGCTCTACATAAATAACCCCGGTAAGGGAAGGGGAAAGGTTACAGAAAACAATAAACGGAAAGGCATGCAATGCGGGTCATCCACCAAAGGTGGTGAAAGCACGCCACGTCCCTTTGTCCCCGCACGGGCGTCGTCTCCACAGCGCTTCCGCGGCGGCCCCTTGCATGCGGCGGCCAAATTACCAGCGGCCCACTTTGGAAAATTAAGATTTCCCCAGTCAGCGTCGCTACGGCTGCCCAAAGTGTGGCGACGTCCGCCTGCACTCAGACCGCGCCAAGGGGTTTGTCCATGAGTCCTTCCCTGTGTTTTCGCGTGCGCCTCGCGTACACGTGGCCAAATTGGCGGCGGCCCAGCGTCGGATGTGCGCCGGGGAAGGAGGGTGGCGCGGCTGTACATTGACATCCGCGCTCAAACCTTACACCTCCCATGCAATATACATTTAATCCGCCTAGATTTATTGGATTAGCACAAAAAAGATTTGAGTCGCGCGGCCAACAAGTCAGAGGCACGCAAAAATTTCGAAAGCAGCAGAACAGGCTGGCGCACGCACCCCGCGGTAAAACACGTCCGTAAACAGAGGAACATGCACACACAAACAAAACAAGCCGCGGAGTCCAAGGTAGAGGATGAGCTAAAATTGCAGTAGGACGCAAAGGTCCGCTCAAGGAATGTTCACTTCCGCTGATCTGTCTGACGCTGATACGCCTGCCCGCAAAAGCGAAAGGAAAAGAAAGTCTGCGGCCGTCATGCCAATCGGGATGTCATTGTTCATGGCACTGCGCAAAGCCCACACGAAAGGGTTCGCAGGTACGCGCATGCCCACTGGTGCCGTCCCCGCGGCCACACCTGAGCCGGCCCTATTCCACCTGAGCCGGCTGTTCCTCCCAGCATTCATTTGCTAAACGAGAAAGTGCATCAGCGTTTGCATGCGCGATGCCCTGGCGGTGCTGCATTGTTATGTTTTAACGCTGGAGCACTACAGCCCAACGGGTTAGTTTCGACCTCTGGGGGACACTGCTCGCCAGATTGGAGAGCAGGTTATGGTCGGTCACGACCTTCACTTGGGCACCCAAAACCCACGCCTCAAACTTTTTTAATCACCAAATTACTGTGAATGCCTCTAGTTCAATGGTGGCCCACCGCGTCTGCGTTGGCGTGAACCGATGGCTCATGGGGGCAATAGGAGCCTCAGAGCCGCCGTCAGCTGTTTGCGCCAAACAGGCGCCTCATGCAACAGCGGAGGGATTAGTGGAAAGCACATAAGTTTTGGCCAGATCCGGGGTTACAATAGGGAAAGCCTAACAAAGTGCTTGTTTCAGAGACCTAAACGCCTCGTCAGCTTCACCACTCCAGGGAATTTCAGTCGGCACCCTTTTGCCCATCAATTGTGTCAGCTTTTGGGCTATCTCAGCGTACTTCGGGAGAAGGTTGCGGAAGTAGCCAAAAAGGCCCAGGGCGCTCCTCAACTCCTTGATCATTTGGGCCTGCAGGCCGTTAATGGCACGTCGTTTCACGGGGTCCGGCCTGTGCGTGCCAGGACCGACGACATGCCCCAAATAGCGGATTGAGCGCTTACTCAGTCGACATTTTTCTATATTCGCGTCTAGGCCTGCTGCCTGCAACGTCGAGAACACACGGTGAAGGTTCTCAAAGTGTGCATCGAGTGTCGCGCTGAACACGGCGATGTCACCTATGTATGCGCACACGTAGTGCTCGTGACCTGACAGCACGTCATTCATGTTCCTCACGAAAGTTTGAGCTGCGTTTTTTAGTCAAAACGGTAAGACATTCCGCGCAAACTGTCCTAGATGCGACACGAAGGCCGTTGCAAGCTGAGAATCGGTCGCCAGCTGCACCTGCGAGGAGCCCAGCCTTAGGTCAATAAGTGTGATGTATTTGGCCTATCCTACATGCCAGAAGTCCTGCGGGCAGCTGATACCAAAAGCGTCGGTTTCCGTTAGCGCATTAGGCGCGCGGTAAGCAATGGATAAGCACAATGAGCAATCCTTTTTGGGCACGCAGAGAATAGGATGGGCACACGAGCTCTCACAACCGTTTATGAAACCTTGCTCGAGGATTTCTTCTATTTGCTTCCTAACTTCGCCTTTCAGAGCCTCGGGAATTCTGTATGGGTGGCCGGGCTTCGGGGTGGCCCCCTCGAAGAGCTTGATGCAGTGCTTCCCCACGTTAGCGATTCCTTGTTTAGATGAGAAGCATCTCATGGTCGCGGTTATGCACCTCCCTTGTTGTTGTTGTTGCGCCGTCTACACCCCCACTGTGCATGCGCGGCTTGCTGAACGCCCGGTGGTGTCTTACCCTTTATTGGCTCATGGAGAGGCTGCATTGTCGGTTTCTTCCTGGGCCGGCACGAAACGAGCACGCTTCCCCTTTAAGGGCTCCTTGAGCGACAGTAATGCCGGTGTCTTCCTGGGCCGGCATGAGACAAGCACGCTTCACTCGCCTTCAAGGTTTCATCGTTGTCGGCGGCGGCGTGTGTCGGCGAGTCTCGGTGGGCCATGATTACAAGCAGCCAAAAACCATCATCCGTGGAACGTGCATCCACCTGATCTTCAGTAACTTGAGGGTTTATCCTCTACAACAGCCCTTGATTTACATTTCACAGACTATAAGGAGGTTATAATCAAAACGGAACGGCAACCACAGCTCGACGTCACCTAAGTTGAACATGATGATCCTAATGCCTAAATAAAGACAAACTCATTCCACGTACAACGTCTCTCTCTCTCTCTCTCTCTCTCTGTCTTTAATGCCTCTCGACTCCAACACTCCCCACCTCTATTAAAATTACACCATCTCCGCGTACGATGCTTATGGTCGAGCCTGTTTCCTCCCTTGTTAAGCCGTCCACGCCTCCACTGCGCATGCGCGTCTATCCTCCATTGTCCTCCTCACAGCCGTATAAACCAGGTGTGCACACGCGCTGCGCGCTACTCCACTGCGCATTCGCGTCTCTCCTCTATTCTTCTCCTAACCCTAGCCACGCGTCTACTTACTCTAACACCACACACCAACTCTACTCACACTACTTTAACTCTACTTACACACCAACCAACCCCCACTGCTGCCTCGCATCCTCCTCAGGTTTCCCCCTCGAGACGATGGTGAAATGTTCTCCTCGAACAGGGTTTTGTGCATGTCAAAACACTTCGCACTCGAGCGGCTGTCACATCGTCCAGATGCGTAGTTTTTTCCAGCGCGAGACTGAAGTTTGCCTGAAACGGTTTTACGGTTCGGGGCGTACATTCCACATCCCACAGTCAGAGTCATCGTGGAACATAACGGTCAACGCAGTCAACTGGCTCAGGTGCCGACGCAGTCTGTTCGCGTGTACAGTAAAGGTCCCGCTCTTGAGTTTGTACGTTATACGAGAGTTCTCGGTACCTTCCTTTCACTTAGTTAGGCCCTAGCCACTTGGGGAATATTGTACCCGGCCTTTCATCGTCAAACACTAGCACTGTGTCCGCTTCGCTGAAAGGTTTGACTGTCGAGTGCTTATTGTACTTCGACGCCTACAACTATTGCTTTTTTTAGATGCAGAGCATCTGATTCACTCGCCTTGTCCCTCCGGCGTCGTCGTCGTTGTTGTCGTCCGCGTTGTACACCCCTCTGCCATTCTCCTCGCAGCGCGAGCTGCGCTCTCCGCCGCTCTCCGCCGCTCACCCCCTCTCCTCTCCGATAACGAACACTTTCTCGCGAGGGGCATTGGATTGGATTTGATTTGATTGGATTGGATTGGATTGGCTTGGCTTGGCTTGGATTCGGTTGGATTGGATTTGGATTGGATTGGATTAAAGTGGATTGTGTTGGATTGCGTTGCGTCATAGCCGCGGCACGTTGCGTCATAGCCGCGGCAGACGCGCTGGGGCCGGCGCATGTGCAGTACTCTCTCTTCCGCGGTTTCCTCTCCTTCGGGCGCTCTGCGCATATAACCGGTGTGCCGTTCTCCGGCGAAGCAACATCCACGCTTGGCTCAAACACCTAGAGTCCACGCCGCTTTACAAGTACGCCAACGTCGTCATCGACTGGGACCAGCTTACGCAGTCCCCTCAACGTTATGAGCGCTATAAAACGCGTTCCCTTCGCCGCTCCGGCTATGCGTCGCATCTACACAGGGGTTCCCGCGAGCGGAGGTGGGAGTTTTTTACTTTCTGTTAGCTCAGCGACGTCAGATGCAAGTTCCAGTTGTTTTTTTAGCTGTCTAACGTAATCGACAGGGGCTTCCGCTAGCTCAGCTAGCATTTCGGTCTTCCGCGCCCAACTACCCTTGAGTATATAAGATAACGAGGCCTATAATGTTTTCTTGGTATATTTACGCAAATATACAAAGCTCCCTTCCTTTTAAAACCCGTAAATCCCTTGAAATGCGAATCCGAAAACAATGCATTACGTATGATTTAACGCAACCAATTAAACATCAGTACAATTTGTACAGAACAGTTCAAATACAAGTTCAAGTGAAGATTTTAAGCCATTTATTCAGTTCAGACATAAGAGGTTAGCTGGGGTTGCTGGGGTTAGCTGAGGTTAGCTGAGGTTAGCTGGGAAAGAATATTACTCTGCATTTCATTAAGCCATGAATGTCGGGCATGACTGAGTCTGGGCACGCTTGAACTCTCTGTAAAACCTGAGAACACCAAAATGAAATTTGGAACCTAAACACTTACGGGATAGAACTCTCTGGATCTCAACTAGCTAATGCCTTCAAAAAACATTTTACGACCACAGCGGCTAGCGGTTCATCGCAGGATGCATGCAAGTATATGAATGAGCACAGTGATTAAACAATATTTCTTGAACCAGTTAGTGTAGAAGAAGTCATGCCAGTAGTTTCAAATTTGAAGAACAGCCGGTGCCGTGACATTAGCGACATCAAAGTGTAGCCCGTTAAATATGTCGTGGATGTAATTGCGTCAGTTCTCGCTCATATTTTAAGTATTTATATAACTACATTCATAATTCGAGAACCGATGCAGATAGCAAAAGTAACTTGTCTTTACAAACGTTGGGATCGCTATGACCGGG